>NW_026585698.1:10082184-10119249 GCF_907164565.1 Psammomys obesus | reverse complement strand
GTGTGTGTGTGTGTGTGTGTGTGTGTGTGTGTGTGTGTGTGTGTGTGCTTATCAGGTGCTCAGTAACAGCATCGTGGTTTAGTATAAATAACATTTTTAGACCATAATATATCAGATATCACCAGCAAATATAATTTATACAGAGCCAAGAATTTTATGGTCTTCCACTTTCTTTAAATTTTTTTTAATTACACTTTACTTACTTTGTATCCCCCCTGTAGTTCCCTCCTTTCTCCCCTCCCAATCCCTCTCTTCCTCTTTCTTCTCCACACATGCCCCTTTCTAAGTCCACAGGTAGGGGAGGTCTTCTTTTCCTTCCTTCTGATCCTAGTCTATCAGGTCTCATCAGGAGTAGCTACAATGTCTTCCTCTGTGGCCTGGTAAGGCTGCTCCCCCTCTCAGGAGGAGGTGATCTAAGAGCAGGCCAATCAGTTCATGTGAGAGACAGTCCCTGTTCCCATTACTATGGAACCCATTAGGAGACTAAACTGTCATGGGCTACATCTGTGCAGGGGTTCTAGGTTATCTCCATGCATGCTACTTGGTTGGAGTATCAGTCTCAGGGAAGACCCCTGTGCTCAGATTTTTTGGTTCTGTTGCTCTCCTTGTGGGGCTTCTGTCCTCTCCAGATCTTACTATTTCCCTCCTCTTTCATAAGATTCCCTGCAGTCTTCCACTTTAAAAAAAAAAACAAACAAGAGTGCAGACTAGATGTAAAAAGAAACATTCTGCTGGAAGATTCCCTCAGTCTTTTTAGTTTGGAAGAGAAGGAGGTCGAACCTCCCCGTAGGAGCGCTGATGGCCGCTGTCGCCATGAGCCAGGTGTGCTGACTTACGAAATCAGGAATTTTCAAACTTGCCTTCTCTCTTTAGTGAGACCTCTTCAATGACCTTTGAGCATTGCTGAATGAGCTTATGAAGTCCACTAAAACTTAAACTTTCCACTCGGTTTGTTTTCCCCTAGACAAATTCAGTGTTTTGAATGTCATTTTTAGGTTTGCTCATGAGTGAAGAATCTGGAAATTCAATGGTCCCATTGAGCTTCCTTATGTCATTTCTAGTTTACAGAAGGTGCATTTCATGGAAGACCTTGATGTCAGGGGAGCCAAATGGGAAGTTCCCTGTTTGAGAAAACTCAGCTTTAGGGATGTTGCTGATTTCTGAGCTCAGTTGCCACTCTTATTCACGCACGTTGCTTATTTTGGACTGGTTACAGTACCTAGGAAGTTCCAAAAGTTGCTTGTCTTTCCCCTCAAGAATGGGTAGGTGCCTTGTTTGTTCAAACTGAGGGAGAGTCCAGAAACTCAAGGTGGTACTTACCTTGAGTTCACTTAGTACGTCACCAACAGGAGGGCTCTAAGACAAGATGACGCCTGTGTGTTTATGGGAAGGGTTAATAAACATCATTTTAGAACTTTATAAATTTTAAAATAAATGATTATGTAAAAAGGCACATGTTATCGGTTTAACAGTTTGTATAACAAGGAAAACTAGAGTGGACATGAGCTTGCTTTTGCACTAAGAATAAAACCACGTCTCTGAAAACGTGTTGTATATAAATAGGTAGGTAATTGTTAGCACAACTAAATGAAAGGTTTAAAAAATAGTATATATGGAAGCACCTTGCACATTTAAAGCCCCTCCGAGGGTTGGTTGAATGAAAGAGTGGGCGTGCAGCGTTTTAGCTTGCAGTGAGTTTTGGAGATTCCGTTTGTAAGTTTTAATTAGTAGAATGATTTGGCCTTATTCTCTCAAGATTAATATTTACTAACGCTTGTTGAAGCCTCTCATAATTTGTTACTGCTGGTCTTTATAGAAAAGGATCTGGGGGATTTTGTCTTAATTAAAAATTTTTGTGCATGATAGTAGAAATGAAGGGTGTAAACAGTGTTCCTAGGGAAGTACATAAAAAAAAAGTATCAGTGGCCTTTGGTATGTGATACAGCTCTATACTGATTATATTTTGGATAGTAGCAAACAGAATCCCTGATATATATATATATGTGTGTGTGTGTGTGTGTGTGTGTATAAATTTAAATATATAAATATTCCTTTTATAAAAGTTTTATTTATTCATATGGATGACTGTTTTGTCTATAGCTATGTCTGGGTGCCATGTGTGTGCAGTGCCCACGCAGACCAGAAGAGGGCACTGAACCCCAGGAACTAAAGTTGCAGGAGTTATGAGCCACCATGGGGGTGCTGGGAACTGAACTCAGCTCCTCTACACAAGCAGCCCATGCTGTTAACCACTGAGCTGTCTCCTCCTTCCAAGCCCCAGCCAGAGCCGCTTTAATGTAAAATGTCCTGGTGTTTGTTGGCTCCTCTGGGTCTGCATTCGTGTTGGTAAACATGTCTCCCCTCACTTCCTCTGGCTGTCCACACGGAGCCTTCTCGATAATCCACACTCGGCGCTTTCCTTTGCTTATTGTCATCTGATTGGTTTGGCACTCGTCATCTAGACTGTGCTAGGAAACCAGGGATCATTGCACCTCTGCTAGACCTTCTGGAACTGTGGATTCCACCAACTTTGAACTGACGTTATATCTGTTCTGAATAGGACTGGACCTCCTTGCTTGTCATCCTCCATAAACAATAGAGATATTTACAGTGTGTTAGGTATAATAAATAATAGACGAGTTAAGGTGGAAGGTAAGTGTGTGGAGATCCCACACAAATAATATACATTTTTATATTAGAGTCTTAAGCATTCACGGGTTTGGTTGTCTGTGAGGACCCTGGCATCCATTCTTCATGGATACTGAGGGATGGGTAGGTTTTCCTTATGTGCAGAGCAGATGAGCAGAGAGGTGGTTTGTGGGTAGTCATGTTGGACTTAGAAAGAAGTTTCATGACTTGTCACTGGTATCTCTGAACATTTTTATTTAATGCTGTGATTCGTGACAGAAGGGGTTGAAGCTCGGCCTAAAGCCAGGCTGCTGGGAACATGTGTGTGTGGGTCGGTTTTGTTTCATGAGCTGTGTTAACAAAACCAATGTATATCAGGTCTTTGTACCACCAGGGCTGTATGACATCCTGCATAGGTTTGTCTTGTCCATTGTTCAAAGTTTGACAGCGATAGCCCCCAGCCACCTGATACCAGTTTTGTCACCTGATCATCATGACAACCCAGTTCTTCCCACTCTCTGCTCATGTGTTGTGTGTTTCGGTTAAAATGCTTGGTGACGTGACGGTTGTCCTGGGGACATCCCTGGGTTATTTCATTAATAAAGTGTTGAGGAATAGTCCGCTGACCCTCAGTTACTTCCGTGCTGGTGAGGAGGGGTCTCAGAGTTTGGGCTTTCTGAATGACTTCCTGGTATGTGCTACCTTCCTTCTCCTTCAGCCTCCAAGCCAGGCACAAGAACCACGTGATCTTGATTCCGGCTAGACTCCACCTCATACTCTGCCACATAAACTCTGAATTCTGGTTTCCTCAACTGTTTATAGTTTCAAGTATATATATATCCACAAGGTTATATGAAGCACGTACAAGAAAGGTGTATGAAAACTGTGAACTTGAGAGACTGCAGTGGTCACAAAGATCCAAATAGATGGAAGGGATTTCTTGGTCCAAAATGCAACTAACAGGACCCCCTAATGTCCCAGCAAAATAAACATCTTAAGCTTTCAGACATCTCTCCTGTGAGAGTTTACAACATCATCATCTTCTCTTCCTTGGCTTCCTTCATGGTGGCATGAAGTGACGCCAACTCTCAGTCACTTCCTACATGAAGTAACCAAGGAAACAAACAGCCTCCTTCATGAGGGTAGCCTGCCTCTCTATTGATACAAGGGCCCACGGAGAAGATGAGCTGCTCTTTCCAAGAAGCAGGTTGTAGGTGGCACCCAGCCCATCGGATGAGTGCTCAATGGATTAGAGTAGAAGTTTCCAGTTAGCGAATCCGGCGTCCTTTTCCTGGCTTCAGAGTGCATATTTCAAGTAAAGTCAGCGTAAACTTGACGTGCGTTGGGCTGATCTCAGGTGCTGATTACTCCTCTGTGGACCTTTAACTTTTCGCCTGCGTGGGAGACTGGTGAAATAAACATGTTAGCGCACTGATGGCTCTGGGTTTGGCATGGGACTCCTTCACCTGAAACATATTATCCTGTAATTGCTGAAAACCTGCAAGACGTGTAGTTTAGTGATGCCTCTTCTCTTGCAGAATGCAAATTGGAAATTTGCTGGAGAAGGATGAAATCTCTGATGAGCATTGCAGACACTAACTTGGATTGTTTTTTCTTTTCTTTCTTTCTTTCTTTTTTTTTTTTTTTTTAAATCAGACACTTGTAGAACTTGATAAGATTGTACTTGCTTATTTTGGTCTAACTTGAGTTTATTTTAGGCTGGTAAAATTATGTAAGCAGTTTCTGGTAAATCTCTGAAATTTTTAAAAAAGAATCGATGGAAAATTCCAAACAGTTAAAATATTTCAACATATACATTATCATCTCTTCCTACCTAAATCTCTCTTCAACCCCACATAACTACAGCCAAACAGAGACAGGTAATCTCATATTTATTAAGGATACTTATCGTAGAGAAAAATGAAATGTTAGTCTCAGGGGATAGAATGTTAATCCCTGTTTATAAAAATTTAAACATGAGCATGTGTTTTTATCTGCAACGCATGCCTGATCCCGTTGACTGGGCTCAGAGCCGTGGATGGCTAGGTCATAGGACTTAGGGAGGAATGTGGCACCCTTCCTCTGCTAAGTGAACATGGTAAAGAACTGCTCCCCGTGTTCTTCAATGCATCTCTCCTCATCAAAGAATCGTTTTATTATTCCTTACAGTGAATAGTGAGTAACAGAGACCTACAGCTGGTTAACATGCAGAGAACAAGAGGCAGTGGAGAGCACATCTCTAAATGGGACATCTGTATCCCATCCTAAGGCTCAGCGATCATTGTGGAAGAGAGGGCAGAGAGACCGTAGGAGCTGGATGTAGTGGGTGTCTGCACTGAAACAGTGTTTGGTGGACACGTCAGGGCTGTTGTCCGCATGGACTCATGGCAGCTGTGACTGTGTGTACATGATCTGGACATGGTCAAGCCAGGCAGAGTGACACTATCAATGCTAGAGGGGCCTATGGAGACCCATCCCTTGTTGAGGAGGTCTTGGGAATTTCAGGTGGGGAAGGATGACTCAGTTTTCTTCCAGGATGCAGGCCCTGAAAGGCTGCTCAAGCTCCCGTAGATGGTCCTACATGCACACACAGCACTCAGAAGACTCAAGGGGGTTGAATAAAAGAGAACACATGAACTTGGCAGGAAGGAAATGGCGGGATAGAGGTGGAATTGGAAGGTTGTCTGAAACACGTTATATATATATGTATGTATGTATGAACTTCTCAATCAATAAAAAAGGAAAAAAAGAAAAAGGAAAAAAAGTACATATGAATTAGGAAGTTAGGTGAGAAGTGTTGTATATGCATAGCTTGCCCTCTCCATATCTTAGTTAGGTCATGTGGTAAAAGTTCAATATTCCTAGGAATGATATTTTATGCTGTAAATATTTTCTATCCATCGAATCTGATAGTAGCGTAATAACTGAGCTGCAACTCAACTGTTCATATTCTGTAAACGAGGAACAACGTATGTCTAATTGACAGAAACTTAAAAGCGATGGGTTCAGATGCTTATGTTGCAATTCGGAGTGTCAATCTTTTGACATAGCAGAGGACAGCAGCTCCGGGTGTGTCAGGCCGCATCTACAGCCATCTGTCAATGCATGTGGCCCATCAGAAACAGGTTGCCCGTGACTTCTTTAGAAGGGCATTTCAAAATCTCTCCTGTTGTCGTGACATTGAAGATTTCCATATATTAGGTTAGAGTAAGTCTTTTAAATCTTCGTGGTACGCTGACCATGATGTTGCATACCTGTAAATCCCAGAATTTAGAACTTGACTGGCTGAGGCAAAAGAATCAAGAATTTGAAGCCAGCCTGGGCTACACAGTGAAACTTGGTCTCCAAAAAATTAACTTAAGGCACGACTTAATGTTCACAGAAAACTATTCACGATGTGATGTTTGTTCTTTGAGTTTGGGCCTTAGGAAAATGGAAACAAGCAATATTAAGATTTTTAAGAACTTAGCTGTGGGGGCTAGAGAGATGGCTCAGTTGGTAAAGTGCCTGCCCCACAAGTGTGAGGACCTGAGTTCGAATCCCTAGCACTCAAGTAGAAAGCAGAGTGTAGTGATGTACATCTGTAACCTCAGTGCTAGAGGGTAGTAGAAAAGAGGATTCTTGGGCTTTACTGGCCAGAAATTCTTCTCATAAATTGGGGAGTTTCAGGTTCAGCGAGACATCCTGTCTCAAGAACTGAGGCAGAGGGCCAGCAGGATGGCCCAGCAGGCGAAGGTGCTTGTCGCCAGGTCTGAAGACATGAGTTCAGTCCCAGGATGCGCAGGAAGGAAGGAAAGGACCAACTCCTGAAAGCTGCAGACACTCACCTAGAAGTGTGTGCCCCACTCTGTGTCCTATGTACACAAAATAAGTAAATGAAAAATAAAGGGTGGGGTTGACAGAACACGATATTGGTTGTTGACCTCTGACTTACACGCAAACACATACACACATACACAGATACACACACATGCACAGAGTATCTTGAACTCACTTTCAGGTTTTTTTTTTTTTTTTTTTTTTTGTGTGTGTGTGTGTGTGTGTGTGTTTTGTTTTGTTTTTTCTTTCTTCAAGACAGAGAGCCGACTTTTCCTCCTGCAGGGTTTTGTGGCCTGGCACGCCTCCGCATTCTGTAGCTTAGCTGACACAATAGTATTTATAGTTTTATTTCCATAAGGAAGTAAAAGGCATTTTAGGCCATTTCCCAACTTTGAGGTCAGATTTCACACAGCCAAGGACACCAACATCTTTTGGGAGAGAGATGGTCAGAATTAGTTACTTAATCCAATTAAGCCCTTGGATGGAAACTGGACATTTTGAACAGAGTATTGACTTACGTGTGAACTGAGGCTCTCAGCAGGTTTCTGGGAAGCAATTTCCTGGTCAAGTCTGTAATAAGTAAATGACTTTGGGAAACACACGAGACCCTTTTAAAAAGAAGCCAATGCCTCCACCCACTGTAAAGCCACAGAACTCTCTTCCTTAGTCTCATAATTTTTTAAAAAAATGTTTTTAAAAAACTATTATGGTAGGTGAGTTGGAGTCAGCAGTTTGTCCTCGGAGCTTTGGTTGTGTGGCATGCAGAGACAGGCACAGCAGAAGTCACAAAAAAAAAAAAAAAAAAAAAAAGAATAAAACCAGACCAAGCCTAGAGCCATTTTCTGGAAGTCACTTCAGATGTTTTCTTTTTCCTCCCGAGACTGAGATGGTCATTTTGTTCTTGGGGTCTTTATAGCGTCTGTCATTTTATCGTCTTCCTGACTTCAGCTTTTCCAGTCCCCCTTTGGTCCATTGAGGACACCTCTTTGTGTAGCTTGCTGCGTGTGTCTCCTTTGAGCTGCTTCCTGTCCTGCCGTCAACCCCGTCTCCGTCTCCGTGGGCTCTTCTTCTGTGCATCATGCTTAGGGACTGGACTTCCCGAGCCTCCCTTCGCCCTCCCCTCTCCTCGCTTTTTTGCTTCCCACTCTAGTGACAAACTCCCTTCAAGCAGTGGTTCTCAACCTCCCTAATGCTTTGACCCTTTAATACAGATACTTAAGTTGTGGTGACCCCCAAACCATAAAATGATTTTCCTTGCTACTTCATAACTGTGATTTTGCTACTGTTACGAATCAAGATGTAAATACCCCTGTTTTCTGATGATCTTTTGAGGGCCGCGCCCCACAGGTTGAGAGCCTTAAAGCATTGTCCCTGCCATCCCTGAAGAGACTGACATGAGTTGTCAACTTACCTGAGAAGCTCCTGGGGGAAGCTTCTGACTCCCCAGAAGTAAGTCACTCCATCCTGCAGTAGCTTCACCTGGTTGGCATTTGTCAATAGCAAATCACAGCCAGTCACAGGAGCCTGATGGTCTTGGTTCATGTCACGTCTTCAAGTCTCTTTGGGCCTTATCCATACATGCAGATGCCAAGAGACCCAAGCCTTCCTGGTAGCACAAGCTGAGACTCAAAGCCTCTCACATGTGCTGGCTGATGCTCTTCCATGTGTCTGTTTGAACTTCTCGATGCACTCCTCCTCTGGGAGGGACCGTTTCCGCACCCCTTCTCAGCTAGCCAGTTCATTTCCTTCTAGCTCCCAGCATCAGTGAGCATTCTTCTGGGTCAGAGTTCTGCCCATCTTCTCAAGTCCTTGCGACTGCTCTAACAGTAGATGTTAACAAATAATTTTACAGAGATGGTAAATAAGGCTGAGAACGGTCACATAATTTGCTCCACATGGCACACTAGAAATTGCCTGAGAATGGTACCGGACTCCATGTTGATAACTAGATAAGGACATTAGCAGCGTCATTTGGCCAAACACACCTGACGCTTACTGTGTGCAGGGCGGTGAGCACAATTTTTATTTTTCAGACTGTGAACTCTTTAAATACAGAAGGCAAGAGGACATTTTGCTTGGCATAAGGATAAGGAAGAAGGCGAGGATAGCAAGGAGCATGAGTGATTCTAGCTGGGTAATGTCAGGATGGGAAGAACGATAGCTTGAGCAGGTGATGGCTGAAGACTGAGTTTGAGAAGGAGCCTGGAATGGAACGGTTTGTGAGAGAGACCAGTAGACTCGCAGGTCCTGAAGTGGTGAAGCAGGGAGGGAACGTCTACTGGGCAGCCAAAGAGAAGAGGCAGTTAAAGAGGATAGTACTTATTTATTCATTCAATTTAAAAAGTGAATACATGTATTCCATTCATATATGGCTAAGTATATAAGGAACAATTAGTGAAAAAAAAAGGCCATGAATGTGAAAGAGAGGAAGGAGGGGTATATGGGAGGGTTTGGAGAAAAAAGAGGGAAGGGGGAAACCTGAGGGGGAAGCAGCATTACCAGGCCACAGAAGAAGACAATGCAGCCACTCCTGATGAGACCTAATTGACTAGCATCAGAAGGAAGGAAAAGAAGACCTCTCCTATCAGTGGACTTGGGGAGGGGCATGCATGCAGAGGGTGGAGGAAGGGAGGGATTGGGATGGGAGGAGGGAGGGGACCACAGGGGGGATACAAAGTGAATAAAGTATAATTAATAAAGAATTTTAAAAAAAGAAGAAAAAACAAAAGAGATAATTTTTGTTTTGTTTTGTTTAAAATTTTATTTTTATTACAATTTTATTACAATTTTATTACAATTTATTTAATTAAGGGATAGCTTTTAAAAAGACGGAAATATTTGCTTTCTGTTGTGTGTGTGTATGTGTGTGTACCATGTATGTGCGGCACCTACAGAGCCCAGAAGAGGGTGTCAGATCTCCTGCAACTGGAGTTGTAGATGGCTGTGAGCCGCCATGTGGGTTCTGGGGATAGAACTCAGGACCTCTGCAGAAGCAGCAAGTGCTCTTTTTCTTGGGAGGGGGGTGTGTGTGCATCGATTTCAAGACAGGGTTTCTCTGTGTAGCCTTGGCTGTCCGGAACTTGCTTTGTAGACCAGGCTGGTCTCGAACTCACAGATATCTGCCTGCCTCTGCCTTCAGGAATGCTGGGATCATAGGTGTGCGCCACTGTGTCTGGCTAGCAAATGCTCTTAACTACTGAGCAATACTTCCTTTTTAGTTTTTGTTTGTTTGTTTTAATACTCCTGAAGAGTTGGGCTTGGTTGCTACTCTCTGTAATCTCAGAATTTGGGAGGCTGAGGCAAGAAGGCTATAGATTTGAATCCAGTGTAGGTGAGATCCTGTCTGGAAAACAACAAGCAAATAACTCCCTCCAAAAACCAAAACCCTACAACACACAAAGAAAACCAAAAAACAGTAACATAGAGTTAACTAACCAAATTAATGTTGATGACAACTTGATTAATTAGCAAAGGTGAGGCAGGTAGGTCTTAGAAGTTTGAGGGTAAGAGGCTCTTGCTTTTCTTCTTGGTCAGATTAGCATACAGACCAAGCAGAGACAGTGAGAGATCTGTTTTTGTTTTGGTGCTTTCAAGTAGAAATATTTTCCAAGAAAAACAGCAGTGTTAAGACACTGGGCCAAGTGACCAGTGAGCACTACAAACAAGTTGGGCGGCAACGTACAAGTGACTTTTGACCTCCACATCAGGGACACAGTGGGGCCCTGGAGCAGCTGAGAGCCCACTGGCCCTGTCCACAGCAGGCGACTGTCCCCTGTGCCAGCCAAATGCTGCCATGAATTCTTTGTGCCGAATCCACCAACTTTTCTAGAAAAATCAGATCTGAGTTGCTATGTTGGATTCTTGGATCTTCACATGTTAGCCCAACTCCTAACATCCCCGAACAGTGGACAGACAGAATGCATGGGTAGGCTGCCAGTTACCCACGCGTAGCTGCTGAGAGCTGTCAGATGCTTGAACAGGTAGACTCAGCTGTGGGTAGCCTGTATGAACCATTTACTCTCATGTGTGGTACACAGGCCTGAGAAGGAAATGTTACTGTCATTTGTGTTCTTAATGCATTCAGTTGTCTTCCCGTTGATTAGTCATCTCTAAATCCGTGTTAAAAATAAGTTTTATCCTGTTTTGAGAGATTAATGACTGATGGTTGCTGCTAGTTCTAGACATTGCTTGTTCTTATTTTGTTCCATTCTCTGTTCATGCCACAAAGTAAACAGCCAGGTGGGTGCAGTGGTTTCGGCCAGTAATCCCAACACTCAGGGAGGCAGAGGCAGACAGATCTCTGTGAGTTCAAGGCCAGCCTGGTCTACTAAGCAAGTCCAGGATAGTCAAGGCTACACAGAGAAACCCTGCCTTGAAAAACCAAAACCAACCAAGGAAACAAATTGAACTGGCCTGTGGAATTGACAAGGAAGGAGGGATGTCTTGGAGACTCTGATTCCAAGTGACCTTTTGGATTACTTGTTGGCTTCATTTGTGCTGCTGTCCATGCCCAACACATTTCCCTCACTGTCTGCCTCATCATCTCATCATCGCCTCCCTTACTTCCAAAGTCTGCTGTCTGTCCTCCCTCACTCTGTGTGTTAGGCTCCCTTTGCTTCTATTCCTCCTGCTGGTATTACCTGCATGTGTGAGTGGGAAGAACTACATTGTAAACACACTCTTGGCCCACCTGAAGGATGATGGGAAATGTAACTTTATGAAGAGAAACATTTCATCACTTTTAATGAAATACAAATATGCATACAGAGAGAGAGAGGGAGGTGTTTTATTTATTGGGAATGGGAGGAAATCTTCATTTAATATGACCTAACTTGTAGTTTTGTATTACAAGAGCCATGTCTGGTGTATTGACAATGGTCTTGGGTGAATTTTGCTCAGTACAAGCATCTCTGATGGTCCTGGCAACATGCTGGGTTAATTATTTGTCCATGTACTTTTAGGTCTTGTTTCTGTTAAAATTCTGGAATCTGGAAGAGAACAACACAGACTTGGATACTCTCAATAGATTAAGGGCTTAGAAAAACACATCTCTTTTCCTCCCTGAAGCTTTAAAAAAAAAAAAAAGTTTGCATTGTTTTAAGCTGAGATCATTTTGTTGTATCAACACAAATCTAGAAACATATAAGAATTTTTATGTGTGAAAATCTTATCCATAAATACAAGTTCTTAATTAAGTCAATATTTTTCTCTTGATTTCTGACTCAGATCATGGAAGAAACAAACACGCAGATTGCATGGCCGTCCAAGTTAAAGATTGGAGCCAAATCCAAGAAAGGTAATTTGGGAAGGGGAGCAGGCATGCTTGAAAAGTGATATTATGGACTTGCTGGAGAAGTAAGCCTGTCTTCTAATCACGTTTGTCCTTAAATACTTGTCAGATGGCCATATTTGGGGAAGGTTTTCGCGATTGAAATAAATAGGTGGCTTTGCAGCAGCAGAAAAATATGTTTAAATAATAGTGTTATAAAAAATGTTACCGTAATGGATTTTCTCTGTAATCTCAAGGATGTCTGTCAGATCAGTAGCCATGGAGAATGGCAGTTCTGCATGAGACTGTAGCCTGTGTTCTCACTGTCTGGACTTTAAAGTTCTTTTGTTATCACTGTCTAGATTTACTGTTCCTCTCTTCCATGCGAATGAACCCTAGACTTCTTACTTGAATGAACCTTCTTCATCTACCTGACAGGATTAGACCCACTGCATTTTAGACTGGACATTCCCCCTGCTTTATGCCATAGGAGAACTGCCTACTTGTAGATAGATGGTCAGAGGTGAGAGGAAAACACCCATTTACTTACCCCTACCAGGGGTTTCTATGCCCGGGATCCTGTGGTATTCTCAAATATAACTTTCTAGTCTGTGTTTAAGATTTTCTTTCTTTCTTTTTTTTTTTTTAATACACTGTAGTTCCAGCAATCCTACTGTGTATATTTAATGAAGAATACAGATGTCTGTAGACATCAGGGGGTAATATAAATGCCATCATAACATTCCTGCAAGCTGAGCCCTGTCATACAGTCTGGCCTTTCTCTTGTTGCTGCTGTTCAGTTTGTCTTTTTGCTCCATCTCCTGTGACTTTTCGCTAAATGACATTTTTACACTGCACAGGGTCCCAATTTCCTTTCTCGTTTTAGTCTAGATTTCCCTCAGTCTCATTTTGTGTTCTCCTCTCATGGAATAGAATTAATATTGCAGAGTGCTTTGTGTCTTTGTGTGTGAGTGTGTGTCTCAGTGTTTTTAGCCAAACATGCATGCCTACCTATGGAAACTTCAGTCTTCCACCTTTTTATTTATCTCATGGTGGCAAGGAAGGGGGAGCGTTAGTGTTGAACTGTCATAATCAGACACGCTTAGTTCCAAGTCTTCTTGTAAGACATGTATATGTTTGATGCTAAAAAAGATGCTCCTAATTAATTGAGCCCTCTTGTCACATGTCCAGCCATTTTGTTCTTGCTATGCAATAGCAAGAACTTATCTACTTATTTGACTGTTAATAAATAAAATAAAATAAAATAAAATAAAATAAAATAAAATAAAATTGAAGATTGAGCATACCTTGGAGTCCTGTTCCCTATTGTCAGGCGTTATGAAATTTATTTCATTTCTGGCTTACTAAAAATGAAATTTAACCAGTCTGCAAAGAAAAACCCTGAGGAAATATGAATGTTAGGGCAGTTTGGGATGATTTTGGATGGTTTGTTCTTATATCTGTGGTGAGCTTCACCTCCCCACCTCGCCCATTTTCTTGGGGGGGAAAAATGGATGAATTTTTATTATTAATATTATTGTTCAAAATGTGGTTTGGACTTTAGAGACTTAGGAACTGAGCAGAATCATGTCGTGTTTTCAGAATGGCTTCCATCACCAACAGGCTCGGCTCTTTGGGGTGCTCATCAGCACCCCACATCCTGATGATGTATTATGCTTTGGGGATGAGACAGTGTCAAGTATTTGGGTTAGTTTGCACCTGGTTGATGTTAACCTCTGGACTTGTGCCTAAGGCTTGGCCCCTGCAGGCTCAGGTCTCACACACGTCATGTTCCTTTTCTTTATTATTATTTATGAAGTGCTTTGACTGTATGCTACACAACAAGGAAAACGTTCCAGAAGAGACTAAGGAAGAGAGAAAGAGTCAAGAGTGGGCCTCAGGGGACTGTACTGTTCAGCCAACTTGATTGCTGTTATTATTTAAGCACAAAGCTGATGAATCAGCTCTTGGCCCAACATCCTACCTCCTCCCCACCCCTTCTTGATATATAATAGAATATACACATATATGTGTATATATATTTCTGTTCTTTTAAAATGGTTTAATTCAGAGATTAAGCATCACTATATTTTGTAGCTAGTAAAATTAAGCAGCAGGAGGGATTTGGGGAGGCAATTGTTTGCTACTCTGGTGGGCTGTAGCCTTCTGGTCCCTGCATGTTGTAAGAGAGAGGGTTGTTTGTTTTCAAGCCTTCGTCATTCCCAGCTCTCATTATTAAAGAGACTAAAAGTATGCGTGTGTATTTCTGGGCCCGTGCCATGTACGAGATGATTATTAAATCCAACCCTCACGGTGACGTGAAGGTCTGGGAAGTATACAGACCTCAGATGGTGTTGAGGGACACAGCCCTGTGGTTTGTGCTGTATTTTACTCTTGCTTTTGTAGTGCTTTACTTGAATATTTGAGTCCACACAAACTTTATTTATTTTTTTTATGGCCCCCGCTTTCCCCGTCTGCCTCCTCCTTCACCTTACTGGAATTTAGCTTTGTGTTTTCCAAATCAGCTTCCAGTAGCTCTCTTCGAACCTTATCTTTTAAGCCCTCCGTACGCTTTATCAGCATGGCTGCCTGGATGCCTGTGCAGTGCGGCCTCGTTGGCAGAAGTGCTGGTTACTGCCTGGCACACAGGCAGAAAGCCGAAGCCCGAGTTTTCATCAGTTAGAAAATTTAGATTCTTCTCTAGAAAGTGGAGCTCAGTAGTTCTTAGATGATGGCCCAGGGAGGGGCAGGCTGGGAATCTGTGTGCTTGACAAGTTCTTCTGGTTGTCCTTAGGGTCAGACAGAGTTTGAGAAACAAAACTCACAACCTGAGAGAGAAGTGTGAAGTCAGGGCCAGGGGTAGAGGCAGCCACAGCTGAAGGCTGGAGAAGGACACCCTCAGCTACAATGATGCTGTCTGTCCTGGCGTGCTAAGAGCCGCACTGCTGCAGATGATCTGTCTTACACGTCTGTCATCTCCATGCTCCGTTACGGCAAGACGCTTGCCAAGAAGATAAGGCAGTGTTCTGTGCATGTGCAGCTCTGAGCAAAAGAGCGTCTGCAGCTTTGTCTTCTTCTGTTTCCCTCTCACGTCTTTTCATTCTTCTTCCCCATCCTTCCTTTTCCCTCCGACCTTGGTAGAATGGAGTAGGAAGCATCTCAGTGGAGTTATTTTCTGTAGCGTATTTTCGAGAAGTGCACACAGACACACAGACAGGCAGCCACACACACTAGACTGATGGCTAAAGAATTTTTATAACTATTCCCGAGAGTGTTTGGATTACTGGAAGGCTGAAGGTTGAATTAAGCCAGAAAGAGTTGAGAATTTAAGATTTGAGCAACAGGCATTTGAATCTGTGACTTCAAGATTTTCTTCAGGGGAGCCACAGCTTAGAAAAATAAATACTTCTTGTTTCTTCTCTCCAATATGAATTTATTTTGTGTGGGAGAATATAAAACTGAAGCCCTTGAAGCCAAAGAGTTTACATGGAAAGAGCTTGAGGTCTGCGCTCGTGAAACCAGCATTTGAGGATTAAAGTGTTTGAAACTATAAAGTTTTACTAACCCGTAATAACTTCGGGCAGTCCTTTCAGTTTTTGAGTATGCTTTTCTGATAGATAGCCTATTTTAAATTAAAGGAAACTTCATTAAAATATGAATAGTGTTTTGAACAAGTTTGCTTTTCCAAATGGAATTCCGGTCAGAGCTGCCCTAAGAGAGATAAAAGTGGTTAGAAATGAGAAGTTATCACAGTGGGATGGCTGTACTGTGAATACAGATTGAGGGAGTCTTTCTGTTAAATTAGGTAAATATTTTTCTTACAGTCTTCTCTTTTGCTTTTAATGGGTTCATCAATCTCTTTGTAGACTGGTGAAGGTAAGTGGGGGAGTCAGAAACAAACCCCAAATGTCTGGGGTCAGCGCTGATGAAGCTTTGTTCCAGAGTTAGACAACTTGGATAGTCAGTAGTCTCCACAGGGATTGCTTCAGTGACAATTTATAGGACTGGATGCCCCATAGGACCAGCAGGGACACCAGCATTCTCTAGATGGCTGGGTGTGTGTCCTGGTTTGGAAGTGAATAGCAGGACATCTGGCTCTTCTCCCTCTGTCAGAAGAGACAAGAGAATCAGCAACATTTCCATTAGATTTTTGTTATTTTTGGTTACTTTCCCTTAGAACAAATGGGTATGTATCTAACAGGTCACGGCAGCACGACAAAAAGCCACACACTCATTACTGTTTCTCAGGGGAAGTGTCTTAGAGAACATACATGGCTGGCCATCAGTGTTTGAGGGAAGCGAGACATATGGCCAACAATGCTGGACCAAAGTATTCCTATGAGTGCGTATGTAACCCGTTAGTGTGTCAAAAAGTTAACAAGCGACTTGTAACGTGTCTAGATGAATCAGAAAACAGAATGTGAAAACACTCTTCAACGGAATTTTCAGCCATACCCATTGCTGGGCACATGCATGTATGTATTCCTAGATTATGACATTATGTGTGGGACAAGGAAAGGCTGTGGAGCACCAGGCCTGGTGGTCCGTTCTCTGGAGGTCAAGAGAACACAGGCTGTGTTCATTGCTACAGTCCTTGCTTTGTCTCTGGTATTCAGTCAGCCCTCAGCACACGTTTGGGCCTGGTGACCCAGGGGCCACTCGATGCACAGGGTACTTGAACATGGTTTAGAATGGCGTTCTTCCTGTATGAGTGGCAGCCACTGTTCTGGGCATCACTGCCTGATAATCTCCCTCATGCACGTGCGTGTGTAGCACGTGTGTGGAAATTAGTGTTTGACGTCTGATGTCTTTGATGGCTCTCCACTTCATTTCTTTGTGACAGTGTCGTTCACTGTGGTAAGGGCTTGCCAGTCTGACTAGGATGGGGGCCAGTGGGCCTCAGATCTCTCCCCGTCCCTGATGCTGGAATTGCAGGTGTGCTCTATGACACACAGCTTTCACGAGGCTGATGGGGTCTGAACTTGGGTCCTCACACTTGTGATATAGGAGCTTTGCCCACCGAGGCATCTCCTGGGCTCGAGGGTCTGACTGCTTTAGAGCCTCAAAGCCCCCCTCTCTTCCTGAATACGTTTTTCTGCCCACACCTGTGAGAAAGTACCTGTTCTTAGTTCAGAGTACTCTTCGAGGACTCCTGCTGGTAGCAACGGCCAAGAATAACTAGTGATAGCCACACTGGCTTCATAACGCTCCCGTCTTTGGAAATTGTAGGGTCAAGGATGGGTAGGAGTCAGGCTCACTCTGCTCGTAACTAACGCCTGGCTTTTCAGAGTTTACGGTCAAACAGGGAACTGCTCCAGACTGGGGTCTCATTGCCTTTGGGTTTTAATTTGACAATTTCATGTTGTTCCCTTAGGATGAAACTTTTAAATAATCTTTAAACTGTTTCAAAAAGGAGGATTTGAGAGGATGCTAAACTCAGAATCTGTTACAAGTTGCCTGGAAGAGTTTTATGTGTTTTTTTTTTTTAATTTTTATTTTATTTAACTCTTTGAAAGTAGAATCAAACCCACTCAGCGACCTTTATATTTCTTCTGGACAGGAAGAATTTTTGCGGCCTCGTCACATGGTGATTCTAATTGGCCACCAAGAGCTGGAGAGGTCATGTGCAGTGTAGAGCAGCCCCCATTAGAGACAGTGACCTAGGAGAGCAAACCTATAGCCGTTTCTACCTCTTTCTACAAACCAACCTGTTTCTGTTTGTTTGTTTGTTTGTTTATATTTATATTTGTGCATGTGTGTGCATGTGTTTGTGAGTACCTGTGACTTGTGGGAGTCTGTTCTTGCCTCCCAGCTTATGGGTCTTGGAGGTGGAACTCAGGTTGTTTGACTTGGCAGCAAGCTCCTTCACCTGCTGAGTTCTCCTGCTGGACCTTTGTTCTTCTTTATATATAAATGTCTCCTTGATGTATCTTCATTGAGTGTGGTGGTGGGTTTTGTTACACTGTTTCTATCCAAGGCTGTGGTGGATTTGACTAACAGCCCTCCTCTCCTGCTTACTCCTGTGAATTTCCCTAGGCAGTCCTGCACCCTCTTTCCTAGTCTAATGAACTTACATAACTGTCCAAAACAGTGGTCCTCAACCTTCCTAATGCTGCGATCCTTTAATACAGTTCCCCATGTTGTAGTGACCCTCCCCCCAACTCTACAGCTATTTTTGTTGCTACTTCACAACTGCAACTTTGCCACTGTTATGAATCATAATGCATATATCTGTATTTTCTGATGGTTTTAGGTGACTCCTGTGAAAGGGTCCTTGGACTCCAAAGGGGTCAACGACCCACAGATTGAGAACCACTTGTCTAAACTCTAGTCTCCTCATATGAGAGAAATTGGTGATACTGGCTTTTCTTGGTCTGCCTTATTTCTCTCAATATGGTTTCTGGTTGCATCCATTTTCTTGTATTGACAGAATTTTATTCTTCATCATAACTAAGTAAAACCCCATTGGGCATGTACACACCATATTTTTGTTCTCCATTCTTTTTTTTTTTTTTTTTTTTTTTTTGAGTTTTGGAAACAGTCATTTCTAGCTCTCAATACTTCCTGTATACTTAAATAATCAAATTCTTATACCGCTAATGTGACCTTTAAATATCCATTTGGTTCTTTCTCTCCTATGGCACGAAAGCCTAACTTGTAAATTTTTTGTCATGTGTAAATGTCTGAGAAGGTTTCTGAGTGTGCGTATTATCACATTCATGGAAACAGCACACAGCAAGGCAGGGAGAGACAGGAATGCTGTGCAGTCCATTAACAAGCCTGAGGACCTGAGTTTGTCCGGTTATTTCCCTTTTTCTCTTTTCAATGTCCCTGTTCACTGCAGAGCTGCTGCAGGGTAGCTGTTGGGCCTGTTTGACCCTCTTATTCTATAGTAGGGACAGAGTTGAGGATTTCGTTGTTTTTTTTTTTTTTTTTTTTTTTGAAAGCCATTTTCCATTAACCTAGGAAGCACATTAATTTGGCATCAGATAGAAATGTTAGTCAATAATTGAAAAGGGGAAAGCAGCATTAGGACAATCCAGAGATGAGGAGACATAGCTACAAAATGCAGACCTGGTAAGACTGTAGCCAGAACACGCAATGCCCTCTTAGAGGCATCAGTAATCAGGCAAGTGGCTTCTAATGTGCTCAAAAGACCCCAATAGATACTTTATCTTTAAGGGGACAAACGGATGATAAGTGAGAGTCTGAACATCCGTGTCCCTGGAGAATGGTACCTTAACTGAGATGCCACTCATGTTAGAATGGCTTAAGTTCAGAGCACTGACAATACCAAATGCTTGTGATACGGTGTAGCAACCAGAGCTCTCATTCATAGGTGATGGGCTGCAAGAGGGGACAGACATTTTGGACAACAGTTTCACGCTAAACTAAATGGCCTTTCCAAAATGATTCCGAAATTACACTTCCTGGTGTGCCCCCGTGAGTAAAAACCTCACATCTACAGAAAAACCCACACGTACGTATCTAGAGGGACTTTATTCATGATTATCATAACACAGAGATCACTGAGATATCCTCCAAGAGGTGACCGGATGGTTATAGCCATGCACAAAGGAGTTCACTGAGAAAAAAACATGAGCTTCTAGGCGCCGAGGCAGCAGAGGAACTTTAAATGCACATTGCCAAATGAGGGCCAGACCTTAGAGACTTCCTTTTCTTGGTAACACACACTTACATGTCCTCCACAGCCTTCTGTGGCTTCTTTTTTAGTTCTGAGGTGTATCTGTCACTCATCCACTGTGTAGGACTTTACTGATTGGCCCCCACTTAGCAGTGTGCATACGGGTGTTCCTCAGTGTCTTCTCTGGGCTTGAGAACTCATTTCTTTTCAGCACTGAGCAAGGTTCCCTTCAAAGGACATCTTGGTTTCTTTACAAAACCTACTTGACAGAATGTTTACTATTCCCACACGGAATGTGTATGTGTGTGTATGTGTGTGTATATGTGTATGCACTTATGAGTGTGTATATGTGTGCATTCGTGTGTATATGTATGTATGTGTGTGCGCATGTTTGTGTGTGTTTGTGTGTGTGTGAGTGTATGTGTGCGTGTGTGTGTATGTGTATGAGTGTGTGTGTGTACTAATAACTGAGGCTAAGAGAGGATATAACTCATTTATGGGAGGGGGTGGTGAAGTTTATTTATTTTATATTGAATTAACAGTCCACTTAAAAATGCATCTTGGGATCAGTGTTGAATTACGTGAGTAACTATGCAAAGTCACTCGCTTGTTCCCTTCATTTCTCTGGCTTTAGAGATCTGGGAGAGATTTTCTAGCCTTTGCTCTTATTCCTGTGCCTACCATTCTCCGCTGGCATGTGTCTTCGTGAGAGCTGTGACAATCACTCAGGTTCCTGACCACCATTGCACAGTGTCCCAACACGGCTGCTGCTGGTTGTCATGGACTGGAAATGGGCTGGCACCCCATTTCAATGGCTTCCCAAATCCTGTGTGGCCCTCTCCCAGCCTTTCCCCTGCCCCGTCAGTCATGGCATTGCTGGAACAGATTCTAGTGACATCCATTAGGCCTGTCAGTAGCAATTAAATGATTCCCATAAAGGACCTCTGCAGTCGTTGACAGTACTGAGCTGTCATGTGGCGTTGCTCATTAGCTGAGGACCATAAATCATGGTGGCGTCTTCTTTCCGCCCAGTGCCCCCTTTGCGGCTATTACAGCAGGTGCATTTTTATACTGGCCTTGATAGGAGGAGACATTCTTTTTTTTTTAATTCTTTATTGATTACACTTTATTCACTTTGTATCCCCCCGTGGTCCTCTCCCTCCTCCCGTCCCAATCCCTCCCTTCCTCTGCCCTCTGCATGCATGCCCCTCCCCAAGTTCACTGATAGGGGAGGTCTTCTTTTCCTTCCTTCTGATCCTAGTCAATTAGGTCTCATCAGGAGTGGCTGCCTTGTCTTCCTCTGTGGCCTGGTAATGCTGCTTCCCCCGCAAGGGGAGGTGATTAAAGAGTAGATCAATCAGTTCATGTCAGAGACAATCCCTGTTCCTATTACAATGGAACCCACTTGGGTACTGAACTGCTATGGGCTACATCTGTGTAGGGGTCTTGGGTTATCTCCATGCATAGTCCTTGGAGTATCAGTCTCAGGAACGACCCCTGTGCTCAGATTTTTTGGTTCTGTTGTTCTCCTTGTGGAGTTCCTGTCCTCTCCAGATCTTACTGTTTCCCACTTCTTTCCTAAGATTCCCTGCACTCTGCCCAAAGGTTGCCCATAAGTCTCAGAATCTGCATTGATATTCTGCAGGGCAGAGCCTTTCAGAGGTCCTCTGTGTCAGGCTCCTGACTTGTTGCCTCTTTTCTCCTTCTTCTGATGTCCATCCTCTTTGCCTTTCTGGATAGGAATTGAGAATTCTCAATAGAGGAATATCGAATGGCAGAGAAACACTTAAAGAAATGCTCAACCTCATTAGCCATCAGGGAAATGCAAATCAAAACGACCCTAAGATTTCACCTTACTCCCATCAGAATGGCTAAGATCAAAAATTCAAGAGACAACACATGCTGGAGAGGTTGTGGAGAAAGGGGAACCCTCCTCCACTGCTGGTGGGAATGTAAACTTATACAACCACTCTGGAAAGCAATCTGGCTCTTTCTCAGACAACTAGGAATAGCGCTTCCTCAAGATCCAGCTATACCACTCCTAGGCATATACCCAAAAGAGTCTCAAGTATACAATAAGGACATTTGCTCAACCATGTTTGTAGCAGCCTTATTTGTAATAGCCAGAAGCTGGAAACAGCCCAGATGCCCCTCAGTGGAGGAATGGATGCACAAATTGTGGTATTTCTATACAATGGAATATTACTCAACAATAAAAAACAAGAAAAATCATGAAATTTGCAGGTAAATGGTGGGATCTGGAAAAGATCATCCTGAGGGAGCTATCCTAGAAGCAGAAAGATGCACACAGTATATACTCATTCATATAGACATATAATATAGGATAAACCTACTAAAATCTGTACACCTAAAGAAACTAATTAAGAGGGAGGACTCTTGCTAAAATGCTCAATTCCTATCCAGAAAGGAGGAGACATTCTTATCAAAAGATATTAAAGAGATTTCAGGAATGAGGAGGTTCGTTCCCTTTTCTATCTTTGTTGCCAGAAATTACTCTTAAAGCAAAATAAGTTCTCCCTGAAGTAAAAATAAAGCCATAGCCTAGTATGTTTGGCTTGGTTACTTGATCTACACTGACATTGTGTCTTCCTGTTGTTTGAAGATAGGCTCATTTAACACATAGTTTTGCAATCAGATTTTCTTGGAAAAGTAATGCAAGGACACTGTCCTGGTAAGGACACAAATAACTCTTTGTTTTTTTGTAGCTGTTTGAGAATGTCATTGTATGCATGTAAAGGGTGACCAGATAATAATGTAACTCAGCAAATCTGTGTCCATGGCTAGGAGGTTTTGTTTTCTTTCTTTTACAGCCCAAGTCATCCGTGTGCTCACATATGTCTTCAGGTTTTGTAAAGTTTCATAAGTGAAGTCCTTAGGCCACAGCATGTGAACAACTCCATTATTTTCCAGATTTTCATCTTCCAAATGGCTGCTGGGTTCCCACCATGTGAACACTGAATTCTGAAGGGAGAGATGGCTCCTCCAAATTGGCCAGCATGGCACTCTCCCAGCCTCTGATACCCAAGTGCTAAGTACTGCTGCTCTCATAGTCGCCTCCTGATGAGTAGAGTGGCCAAGCATTTTTCATGTGTTGATGGAATGTTGATATTCTACTGAAAAGTGCCCTTCCCTCCTCTGCCCAGTTGTTCACATCCTTTCCCTATGGTGGTGGCTTGCTCATTTTGCTTCTAGTGTTGACTCTGAGTGGTTTTTCTACCCAGGTGAAGTTTTCTTAGCATTTCTGTCTCGCTCAAACTACTTGCTCCCTTCTGTTGATAGTGTAAGTAATTCATGGAGCATGTCCATTCCAAACTGCAAAGAAGTGAGTTGACATTAAAATAGCAGTGTGTTGATTTTTGAAGGCTTAAAAAAAAAAAAAGGTGCAATTTAATGTGTAGCGCATTGGAACACTAATGTAAATTACCCGAAGGTTAGACCTTTGATTTTAATAGCATGAAAATGTGTGTCTGTGTTTATTTTGTCAGGACATGAGACATCGTTACAAATATTGTACGAGAGTCATCAAATTCCAGAGTTTTCTTGGCAGGGTAGAAAGGATACCCAATAAATTGTTTGGCTTCGTTTCTGCGTTGGGCTTTGATTCCCTAGTCTAATGGCAAAAGTTTCCAAATTGTTTCCAATTTCTTATATCCAATGAAGAACGAGTAACTTCAGTATGTTATTTGGGGTTGGCTCGTGTTCCATTTCTTCCCTGTCTCCATTTCTAGAGGGCTTCAAAAATAAGAGCATTCAGGTTTGGGAATGATTTTCCTTGTCTTGGCATCCAGCCTCTTACCAAGATGGACGCTGCTTTCTGGGCTTCATCCCTTTGGAGGTGCCCTTGCCTTCGCTGTGTGGTCCTAACTGTGTCTCTCAACTGTGACACAGCACTGGGGAGCCCTGGTTTGACCTACTTGAAATTGCGTAAACCCCTGAGAGGGATAAGACAGGAAGGCAGTTTCCATTCACCAAAGATGTTAATATTTGAGGTCACACACCACATCTTGATTTCCTTTGTTTCATAACCCAGTGGTTGCGTGTCCAGCCAACCCAAGCTTTCTCTCGGGTAAATATCTAATAGATTTTCATACCATTGGCAATATATAGACCTAAAAAAAGTAAGATCAGCTTAAAATCATTTATTCATTTATTGCTGTTTTTCTTCAGACAGGGTTTCTCTGTGTAGCCTTAGCTGTCCTAGACTTGCTTTGTAGACCAAGCTGGCTTTAAACTTGCAGCAAACCACTGCCTCCGCCTCCCTGAGTACTGGAATTACAGGCGTACAATACCACGCCCACCTAAAATATTTATTTTTCATATTTTAAATTGTGTGTGTGTGTGTATCTGTGTATGTATCTGTGCAAGTGAGTGCTGGTGTCCTCAGAGGCCAGAGATGCCCAATCCTGAGTTTCCTGATGTGGGTGCTAGGAACCAAACTCTTGTCCTTTGTAGAAATAGTGTGCACTGTTAAGCACTGAACCATCTCCTCAAACCCTGTATAATCTCTTTAGTTTAGAGATGGAAAGTTACATTTTATTAATTTTTTTATTATTTTGAGTGTTTGTGTTTTTGTGTGTCCCTAAACATTGATTCTTGTCTTGTTTCCGAAAACCAGCATGGCCATTAGCACATTTACCTAGCCTGTCTCCAAGGAGGGCTGACCTCCTCCCCCTGCTGTTTTTTTTTATTGTTTTCCTTTTTCTTTTGTCACCAGAGGTTGCGTTCAGGGCCTTGAAATTGCTCATCGAGGACTATGTCACTGAGCAATATCGCAGCCCCTTCACCCTTTTCTTCTAAGCAGTGAGCCTCTAGTCACACGTATTATCACAGGTGCCTCCTTCCAAGCCTCCAGACGGAGTTAGTACTTGGTCTCCACACTAACCCAGCTCCTCATATGGTCTAACATTTGATATATACACTGATCACACTTGAGTCTCCGGGATTCTTGCCTTTGCTTCTGGGTATAGAGTCATATTCGTGTCGTGTGCCTGGTGCCTGGCCAGACTGTTGAAGTGGCCACTTATGGCTTAAAAGTTTGCATAATCATTCTGGGTTCTTTGGATAGCTTTTGAGGAAGGTAAGCAATAGTTTCAGCACCTAGATGCCATTGTTCCCTACTGAAAATAATTACGTCAGCAGAAGAAAAGCAATCGAAAAAGGTGCTGGAGTCTGCCAGAAGCAAGACTGAGGGCAACCTCTGTCTCATGACTGGCATGAGTAACTACCGCTACCTTGCCTCTCCCAGCTTCAGCTCAACATTTTTGTCCATCCTGGATTAAATAGGCCAATATTGCTAATGAATTGCCTGTATTTCCTTGGGTGCTTCCAGCCCAGACATGGCCACTGCTTACCCCTGTTAGACTCACCCACAGCAAACATGAGTGATCCCTGTCTGTTGAGGCAGAGACAGGAAGAAACCATCAGCTCATTCTCTCCAGTTGTCATTGGTGTGCTTTGCTGTGTGGGTACTCCAGTGAGACAGAAGGAATTTACAAAACATTCCTCTTAGTGCCTGCCCTTGGGATAGTTAGGGCTGAGGATTCCTGATCTTCACACTTAAAAAAAAAATGTCTTAAAATGTCATAATCCGCCATTGATATTAGAGTAGCTCTAAAGAGGAAGAAAATGGGGGCCACAGCCAAGGAAGGTATTTTCAGGCTTTTGTAGTTCCTACTATGGATCTCCAAAGATGGGATAAATTTGAATAGTGGAGGTGGTAGAATTGGCTTAAACCTGAAAAAGAGCATATGTTTTTGGAAGACTGGGAAAGAGAAAACATTGGTTAAACTTTGAGGGGCAATGATCCCATGAGCTCCTCTACCCTGTAGGCATTGGAGAACTTGAGACTCAAGATAGAACTTTATAGACTCAGTTGAGCCAGGGCTTGGCTGCTTGCCTACCCTGGTGGATGATGATGCTTTGCCCAGGCCAGCATCTGAGTAACCCCAACTCCAAGATACCTATTTCCTGTGCATACTGACAGCTCCAATCTAGTATTGGTCTCTGCAGACCTGCCTGGACTTTCCATCAGCCCTGTGGGAATGTTCTCTGATGCACATCAGCCTGCAGTGTGCTTTGGTGATTCTGGGGATTTAATATCCAAGAGAAAGATTGGATCCAGAAAACAAATGCCCCCTCCCCTGCCTTCTGTAGAGTACTTGGAGACCCACTGTTCATATCTCAGTGTGCTCTGGGCAAATTAAATCCTAGCAGTGACTGCTGCATGCCCTGAGCATTGTTGGCATTGCTTTGACCTCAGTCACACCTCCAGTCTGACCTGAGCTCCTATGACTACCTTCTGAATTAACAATCCTACATGACACAATTGAACCAAGGCTCTCGTCTCAAGGTCTTTTGGAGGGAGCCCAAACTGATGTGGGCATCCTGGATACCTGCCTGAGCTGATGAACTCAGGAACCTTGCCCTGGTTCATTGACAGCTCTGTTGTGTTGAGAAAAATGACTGCAGTTACCTCCAGTGTATTTCATATAGCAGTGCAGAAACATGGCAAGATGATTTAGAGCTCATGGTTTGTTTTTAAAAATGAAAGGTTCCAAGCCATCTGCAAAAGTATTAAGATGTTCCCAAGTGGAACATAAGCTCACAAAGCAGTTTCCAGGCACATTAGGTTGTTGTCAACAAAAAGAAAAATATACACTATAGTGAGAATCAAGAAGAAAGAAAGAGTCTAAAAACCCATGGCTTCAGCATTCCAGGAAAAACCTCATCAGTGTGTGAGCAGTGAGAGTTCCTGAGCTTTTGCCCTTGGGTGTCACCCAGGTGGCTCAAAGTTCCCAGGCCCTTGGCAATTCTGACATGGCTCTTGCCAGGATAGAAATCACTGATGATCAATCACAGGGTGAGGACCAGCCTTCAGGTCATGCCTGTCAACTCTCCTGAATGTCACCACAAGTGATTTGAGCCAAGTTGGGGAAATATTTCGGTTCCTAGCAATTAAATTGTAAAGTGTGCTCCATGGGGAGTCTGAAGAAGTTACCTGATGGTAGTAAACATTTGCTTTCCCTTCTTTTGCTGCTTTTGCCTTTTGATAACATTAACATGCAGGTCTTCCGAAACTTGCTGTTGGATGGGAGTTTAACAGACAATGGCAAGAAGGCTGCTTCTTAGCTGAAGGCTGTGGTGAATCCATCTGCTTTCTATGAGCCATCCTACCCGAGGCCCTCAGCCTTGAGAGCTGACATCCAGCTGGGAAAGACACCTGTGCCGGGGTGGTCCTGTCTGCTATGTCATCCTAGGAGGTTCAGCCTTCATTCTTGTTTGTCTAGCATCCTGTATTAGACAAGAAGAGCACTCCTACCCCTCCGCCTCCTCTCTCCTCAGCCACCAAAGTCTGTTAGATTATTCTTAATTCAACTGAAATGAGTTTACATTTAACTACATCTTACAGAGTTCCTATATATGGAGCCACCACCAATTACATGAATTAAAATAATAAAAATATTTAACTGTTTTTTAAGAACTTTTTTTTTGGGGGGGGGGTGTCAGAAAGCATTTATCTCTGCTGTCCAGAGGAACATTGCAGGAAAGTAAAACTAAGTCCCATGAGCTTTGAGAGAGCAGGATCTGAAAGGAGGGTACCTACAGAAAAGAAAGCCACGCAGTTCACCTAGTGTTCAAAGGTACCTGTGACAAAATGGTGGGTAGGACAGAGGCAATACGGAGTGTCGATGTGAGATGAATGTGGTTTTGTTTTATGATTTTATTTTGCTTGTCCTGAGGAAGTGAGTGAGAGTCAATTGAGTGAGCTTCTAGATTGAGAAAATGCAGAGTGGATGTGGACTTTGGAAGAAATCCTTAGCTTTGAGAGCTCCCCTCTACAGGTGTGAATGTAAGATGCCTGGTGCTGAGGTAGAGGCGCAGAACATGCAGAGAGACCTCCTCCTGACACTTGGGCCTCTGTTAGTGACACAGAGTAACTTCAGCTCACAGGCCCCACCCCCCTTCTGCTAGGCACGGTCACATACCTCATGACTGAGGCCACCGATTCTGCCAGCTGTGAGCCGGATGAAATGTTTGGTTTCTATCAGGTTCTCGGCTGTTTGATGCAAAGGGTTTGACTTATTTTCCCGAGTTTGGAAAGGAGAGGAGGGTGGAAAGAATGTATTAGATTTGAGACATCTCAGTCATCGTCTAGAAGAGGACGTTTGAGTAGTTGAGGGAACTGCAGATGTCTCGGCACTGCCATTTCTGGAAAGTGCAGTGAATATAAACCCTGCCCAATGGAGTTGAGTGTCCAGCTGAAGCTAGTGTGAACCTGTAGCTGCATTTCCTATGGTAACTGGGCCCTTTCCTACTTTTTTTGTTGTGTTCACTTAGTGAATTAGTGAGCAAAGACACACCCTCTGGTGGAGACTGGTAGAGTGGCTGTGGCAGAAAGCCTCAGGGTACTCTCTGGGTGTTTGTGGAGAAGGTAAAACAGTCATAATGGAGGCTGTGATGGAACACTACTTGGGAGACTTCATGGCCCAGAGGATACCTCCATGGCCTAGGGCATCCAGGTCACCACAATAGGAAGCTACATCCAGAGCAAGGCCGAAGTGTGTTTGTGATAGGGTCCAAATGGTGGCTATGTCTATGAGTTCCTGTCTACAACTGAGCAGTGTTCAGCCTTGTTAGGAGTGCTTGACTAAGTAAAGTCAAATTCTTTTTTTTAAACTTTATTAATTACACTTTATTCACTTTGTATCCCCCCATAAACCCCTCCCTCCTCCCCTCCTAATTCCACCTTCCCTCCCCCTTCTTCACAAATGTCCCTCCCCAAGTCCACTGATAGGGGAGGAACCTCTCTCCTTCCTTCTGATCTTAGTCTATCAGATCTCATCAGGAGTGGCTGCATTGTCATCTTCTGTGGCCTGGTAAGGCTGCTCCTCCCTCAGGGATAGGTGATCAAAGAGCAGGCCAATCAGATTATGTCAGAAGCAGTCTCTCTTCCCATTACTATGGAACCCACTTGGACACTGAACTGCCATGGGCTACATCTGTGCAGGGGTTCTAGGTTAACTCCATGCATGGTACTTGGTTGGAGTATGAGTCTCTGGAAAAGTCATATTCTTTGAACAAGTAAAGCACAACTTGTTGATGGCTTACTTCAGTAAGCTAGAAACAGTATTGACATGGCTATAGTTTAAGACATTGTATGTGACTTTAAGACAGGAGCAGCCAAGCCGACATTCCTGTAGTAAGAGTTCCATGAATGGAAGGGCTGTCTTATATAAGGGCCCACCAGTGCTTAGTAAACCAGTTTCCAGATGTTCCAAGCACAAACACCTCATAACTTATGCAAGTTTCCCAGTGGGACTTAACATTATCAGCTGAAAGAGAATGAATGCAGCTATGATTCTGAAGTGTTGCATAATCTAGGAACTTCATAACTTCCTACTTACGTAAACCCGGAGTCTCAAGATCTCATCGCTCCTTACAAAAGGAAAGACAAAATGTTTCTTTCAAAGAAAAAAATGAAGGCATTTTTGTGTGTGTGTGCCTTAGGCACCTGTGGGTTTTATTTTATTTATTTATTCATTTTGAAACGAAAGTCGCTTAAGCAGCTAGATGCAATCTGCCCCGTCTCTCCAGATCCTCCTCCCTGCCCACAGCAGTGAACATCTAGTTTACTTTTCAGCCCTAGGCCATCAAAGGCTATGAGCTGTGCCACTGCACAGCCATGCTGAAGATCACTTGGAAGTCACACTGAGTGTTCTTTATCCCCCTAGATGTCCTCTGTTCCAGGACATTGGCTTAACCAGAGTAGCCATTTATGCTTAGCTTTATGTAACAACCCCCCCCCCATTTACACAACAACAGCCCTTCCCTATTTTTATAAGACAGAGTAAGCTCTTGGAATAATAACTTGCCTAATTATTTTTCTGATACAGCTAACTTCATGGGAAGCTCAGTGCATTGAGATGCCAAGACTCACTTTCATATTGATGGTTAATTTTCCCCCCTTTGGCCTGGTGATTTAAAACATTTCTGTGTTATCTTTCTCATATTCTTGAGGAAGTAGAATGTGATTCTTGTATAATACAGTTTTAATTAGGAGAACATTCAGTGCCATGCACACGTTTTTTCCCATGAAATTTTAGGCTTTGCAATTCTGAACAAGAAAAGTTAAAAATTAGAGCAAGAGATGGCTCAGCAGTTCAGCCCACTGACTTCTCTTCCAGAGGACCTGGGTTTGATTCCCAGCATGCACATGGTGGCTCACAACCACCTAGGAAGTCTAGCACCATTTTCTGACCTCCACAGGCGCCATGCATGCATGCAGGCAAACCACTCATGCACATAAAATGAACCTAATTTTTTTTAAAGAAAAAAAAAAAAGGCTATTTGTGCCTGTACATTCTAGGCTGGCTTTGGGGATTCTCCTGTCTCTTTCTCTAACTGTATCATATTGTTCCTGGCACTGAGATTACAGACACACTGCGTGTTGGGCTTTACATGGGTTCTGGGGTTCCAACACAGGTCTTACTGTTCCCATAGGAAGCACTTTACCCAGGAACCATTGCTCCATCCCCAAGTTAAGCATCTTAATCATAGAATCTTTCTGATAGCCTCAGAAACCATTTTTCTTACACTTCACAGGCACAAACAGGAGTCTGCTCTTCAGCCCCATCATTGTATGTTACTAAAGCAAGCAGTTGCCCTTGCCTTTTGGGTGATTATTACTGGCCTTCTCGGTGTGAAGATTCTAAGCTGTACCCACACCCGTGGAACTTGCCACAGCTGCTTCTCAGATGATGGGGGAGTACCTCAAGGAACATGATTGCTCTAGAGGAAGGCAGACCTCAAAGGGTTGTTATGCAAGATGAAACTTTATCCTCCTAGAACTTGGCAGACTCCAGAGACTGGGAGGAGAAGGGGAACGTGGGTGGGAGAAGAAGCCCCAGGGAGAAGTAGCTTGAGAAAGGTAAGCAAGTGATAAAAACAGCAGCAATGCTGACCTCTGACTGTCCTAAAGATAGTGGGGTTTAGTGATGCTCTGAACAAGGCCAACTGAATTTTACTGAGATAACGGGGGGAGTTTCTGTTGGGAGAGTAAGAATTTAATATATGTGTGACTGAAATTCTTTCTCTCTCTTTTTTTTTTATTGAGCTTTGTGTGTATACCTCTCCTTGAGAATGCCTAATGTATAGATCTCTAAAATTTGTTTTTCATTTTTCAAAGTTGTGTTTTGTTGTATGTGAGTGGTTTTATTGTTATTGTTATTGTTATAGTTTGTTTTGTTTTGTTTTGTTTTCATGCATGTCTGTGTGCTATGTGTATGCCTGATACCTGTGGAGGACCAAAGAAGGCATCAGATCCTCTGGAACTGTAGTTAATAGGCAGCTTGTGTCACCAACTACATGGGTGCTGGGAATGGAACCCAAATCTTTTGGAAAGGCAGCCATTGCTCTTAATTACTGAGCAATCGCTCTAGCCCCAAATATCTAAAGTTCTTAAACAGGTAGGTTCAGAAATGATTTTCATACTCTAGAACTACAAAAAGATTCTCAGCAGAGTTTCTGTGAAAAGGGGCCACAGTTTGCATTAAAGTTTGTATTAAAAATACCTTTAAAACTAGATTAAAGTGATTGAGCAGCAAACTGAGTAATATCAGTTAATGGCTACCTAAAAATGATTTATTCTTCTTTTGTGTGTATGTGTTTCTGTGAGAGACAGTATGTGTGTGTGTGTGTGTGTGTGTGTGTGTGCGTATATGTGCCGCATGTGTGAAGGTGCCCCCGGAGGCATTAGGAGGCCATTGGATCACCAGGAGCTAGTTACTAGTGGTTGTGAGCTGACCTGTGTGGGTGCTGGATCTGAACTCAAGTCGTCTGGAAGAACAGCAAGTGCTCTTAACTGCTGAGCCATGTCTTTAGCCTTATTAAATGGTTTCTTAACAATATGCAATACTACTAACATGCCAGAAGATTGACCTGTCATTGATAAGATATGAGTACTGTGGTTCTTGTGTGTGTGTGTATTTCTGAGAAGAGAAGGTTTTGAAACAGGCACCAGCTCACCAGCTCCAGGTCAATGCCGTGTGCATAGGGAGTGCTGAGAAAGTTCAGCGAGTTTGTGAGTGAAGGGTAGCAACCAGGACCACATTCCTGTACAAATAAACTGATGATGTAATTCCCATCCTCCACCTCTGTTTTTTGTTTGTTTGTTTGCCAGGGCAGGGCATGTGATTCTCACATTAGAAATGATGACTCCTCTATCATCACCTAGCTCCTTCCTCAGGCATACCTAAGTCACAGTTTAGGGGAGTTACTGGCATAAATGTAGAGGAATAATCCCAGGAATGCATCCACCGAACATCCAGATGGAGATTGGTAGGAACCAGTCTCTTCTGGAAGTCTCTCTTACCTCCTGACCATCCTCTCTGACATCATCGAGCTGAGCCTGTCCCTGAGGTTTGCCAAGGATACCCTTAGAATGATTGTCCTCTTGTTGGCCTGTGTAGCCACCCTCCCATATCCACCTAAAATCACAAGCTAAACCACAGGCTGTTGAGGATGTCATTGTCACTTGCCACATTTGTGTATGGCTGACCTTGGTTGCCCAGAGGCCTTTGTCTTCCAGGCAAGACACTCCTCACTCCTGTCAGGGTCATGAGCTGCCCCCACTGGGCAGGTATCAGAGCCTCCCTCAGTCAGGCTTTGGACTTCACCACCCTCATCTTAGGTTCCTTGTCTCTGGAGCGTGGTAGTTTCCACATCTTAGGGGATGGTTGTCAATCCCTGCTCTAGATAGTGTAGCCCACACTTATCATGGGAAATGCCCTTGACCATTAACACTGATCCACACAGGAGTCCAGACAAACAGGAAGAGGGTAGCACACGGTCCTAGACCGTGTTTAAGTATTACCTCTGCCACCCCGACTCCGAGCAGCAGCCACTAATGGGTAGTGACCGCTCTCTGGGACCTGCTAGCTTGGCAGGGATCTTTTTGGGTCACTGTTTCTTTTCAGGTGCCAGTGGCTACTTAAGTTGGAGCCTGTGATCATTATGATGAAAATGTTCATTCTGGGAAAGCTTGAAAACCCTTTCTGGTTAGTATAAGATTTTTGGCGTGTCCTAGTTGTGGTCTTTGGCTCTTAAGTTCCTGCAATGCTGACATAGTTGAGTTTATTTTTGTTTTGAATACAGGCATGCATATAGACTCATAAACACTTCCTCCACCTATCTAATGTGAGAACCAGGTGTAGAAAAACTCTGGATCTGGGTCTCTTGGACATTTTCCTCCCGTTATCTTGACACTGAAGAAAACTAGGAATATTTCTTTGTCATCATGATTTCAGGGTTTCAAAATCATGTTTGGATTTTCAGGAAATTGGTGGTAACTTTATATTAGCTAGAGAAAAAAAAAACCCACCAAATTTAAAAATTCTCAGTGAAGAGGCAGATGGCCTATTTTTCCCCCCTAGGAAAAACTTCTTTTCTGAGAGAGTTTGTCGCCAAGTTGACTGCGGTATTGGGTATAACTTGACCTTTTGGCACATGAAGAAATCATTTTCTTTGTCTACATATTAAATCAACATTTTGGGAAGGAAGAGTACTCTGTGGTCTGTAATGAGAGGGCAACAGATGCAGCCATCTGCCAGGGGCTTAGCTCCTCTGTCTGTCAAGCAGATCTGGGGAAGACCACGTCCTCTCCCTAGTGCCATGTGAATTCTAGTTCTCTGGGGAATAAATTGCAGTGGCCTCTCTGGAAAGGGTAAATGTCAAAAACAGAGTGAGGCTGACTGGCCAAAGTACAGAGGAGAGTGTCTGTGGAGTACTCAGCCACAAATAGGGCATCTGCGTCATGCCCCTCCTCCCAACGCTCAGGGACCATCCCAGAAGAGGTGGGGGGGGCAAAAAAAAATGTAATGGCGAGAGGTTAGGAAGGACCAGAGTCAGATGCGGTCCTCTGGAAATGACGGGACTGCTGTGCTCAGGAACCCACAGCAGCTGTGGTTACCTGTACAGGATCTGCCTAAGATCAGTTCAGTCAGCGTTCCAGCGCAGAGTGAGCAGGGAGGGCTTACTAGTTTCCACCCCAGAGGAGGAACTGTTGATAAATGATGGTTTCCGGGTGGGTGGAACCCATTTTCTTTAAGGCCGTGGTTTCTGGAAGGTCGACCATACTCCAGTGAATGTTCCCATACCCATGCGTATGGGAACAATGAGCAGCACATATCGGTGATACATATCTATGTCTATATCAATATCTAATCTATATATCATCAAGTTGAAAGGGGTACTGAGTTGAATCTGGGAGGAGTTAGGAAGAGTCAGGTGTAACTACTATCAAATACATTGTATGAAAATTTCAAGGAATTAATAAAAACACTGTATCTAAAAATATAGTGATAGGCTACAATAGATCTACTCTATTTTTTTTTTTTTCCGAGGTGTGGGTCAATTTTATTGCAGTGAGCATTTTTATACAGCCTTTGGACCAATGGGGAACCGACACCAGCTCTGGGGTCACCAGTCATCCTACTGTCTCTATGGGGAGGTACCAGGCCTGCTATCACCCCAGGGACTTCCTTGAAGACAGGGGAAGCAGCCACTGCCCTGTTTCTGGCCCATTTTGAGGTTCTACTAGTTTGCTGGGATCCTCTATTTTATGTCAGGATGTTTACCAGAGGACTATATTCACTCTTGACTTGAGGCGAATTGCTCTCCAACTTAAAATTTTATTCCTTTCTTCCTTCCTCCTTTCTTTCCCTCCTTCCCTCTCTCCCTTCCTCCTTCCTTCCTTTCTTCTTTCCTTTCTTCCTTTCTCCCCTCCCCCCTTTCTTTCTTATGTGCAGACATATGTGCGAAGTTACACATGAAGAGCTCACACAAAAACTTTATGGAGTGGAGTCAGTTCTCTTCTTTCACCTTTGTGTGGGCTCCAGGTATTGAACTCATGGTCCTCAGGCTTCCGTGGCAAGAGCCTTCACTGGCTGAGCTCTCCTGCAGGTGCACACTTCCTTGTTTTGAGGAAGAGAAAAATGTATAGAAGCGGTTTGTTTTAAGGATGCACTGTCTTGGTGAGGATTCACTGACCATGTTCTTCTGTAGCTCCTGGCTCGTTTCTGCTGCAGAGGGGTGCTACTTGGGAAGGGACTCTTGTCTGGATGCCACAGTGAAGGGTTGTTTTTCTTCTGGTTCAAGCTGGTTGAAAGAATCCCTGTTGCGCTGTTCTGAGTGCAGATGTCTTTGGTTGCAACATGTGACACACACTGTTAAAAGTCTTGGGACGGTGCCTTCAGGATACTTTGTCCTCCTGTGCTTTGTGGGCGTGTAAAGACATGATCTATGTTACCCAGATTTCAAATATATTAACCAAGATTGGGGAAAGATTACAAAATAAGCATTTCTCATGGGCTGACAATACTGCCATCACTGTCCTAGACAGCAGCGTCACTGCAGGAGGAGAACGCTGTCATCTGTTCCAGATTGGGATCTGGAATGTGTGGCCATTACAGAAATGCTTTGGCAGACGGGTGCTGATACTAAAAGCTACAGCCTAAAGCCCACGTGCCCTGTCAACCACCTCTGTAGCTTTTCTACTGAAGTGATCAACTCGGCGTCATTTGTGCAGCTTGAGCCGCAAAGAAATTCACAGAATTCTAATCTGTGCCTCGGACTGCTCGCTCTTGGGGAACCAAGTTTCCTAGTTTGTATTCCTCAGTATGGCCTCATTCTTAAGCTTGTCACCAAATGAGTGCAGGGCATTCTTCCTAAACTTCATACTCCATTCTGTGCTCTTGTGTTCGATGCTTCAGCCATAATCTCGAGTTAGCTTTACTCCCGTATCTCTTTGGCCTGCCACCTTGTATCAGGTACAGAGTACCTTCCCTTATTTCTTTTAAGCATTATTGTGTGTTGAGGCATACCTGGGAGAGAAGCAAGCTGGCCTGGCTCAGCCCACACAATTTAGATCTTCCTCCTGTGGAAGTTTAAGTGTGCCTGGGAAGACTCGAGAGAGCCTCAGACCATGGGAGGATGTGACTCCGCCTCAACCGCCCTGTATAGGGATGGGCAAAAGCCACCTTGTTGGAATAAACTTAATTCTGACTGAAATAAGGGGATCATAAGGTGTCTCTGTGGAGTCCTTGGTGGGGGGCTGGAGAGAGAGTGGCTGGGTTGGCAAGCTGGCACGGGATCTAAAGCTGCTGTGGAGGCAGCCAGTCTCAGAACTACTCTCATTCTGCTGTGAACATTTGAGCGCCACAGCACCCCTGTGTGGCTGCACCTCTCTTGACCACATCTCCGCCAGCCACCTTGTGCTTTCCCTAGGACGATGTCTTAGTTACTGTTCAACTGCTGTGAAGAGACCAAGGCAACTCGTTTATAAAAGAAAGCATTTAGTTGGGGAGTTGTTTATAGTTTCAGAGGGTTAGTCCAGGATCATCATGGGAGGGAGCAGACAGGCCATGGCGCTGCAGCAGTAGCTGAGAGCTTGCATCCCAACCAGCAGGCAGAGACTGGTCCTGATGGAATATGATGGTTTGATTGAAAATGACCCCCTTAGGCCCATAGGGAATTCACACTATTAGGAAGCATGGGCCTTGCAGTTTCAGATGCTCAAGCCAGGGACAATCAGTCTGTCCCTGCCTCTGTCTGTCTCTGTCTTTGTCTCTCTGTTTGTCTCTGTCTCTCTCTTCCCTTCCCTCCACGTCTGCCTGCTTGCTGTCATGCTTCCCACCATGAGGATAATGGATTAAAGCTCTGAAGTGTAAGCCAGCCCCAATGAAATGTTTTTCCTTGTAAGAGTTGCCATGGTCATGGTGTCTCTTCATAGCAATTGAACACTGACTAAGGCATGGGCTTCTGAAACCTTAAAGTTCACTCCCAATGACATACTTCCTCCAACGAGGCCACTCCTCCTGCTGCTTTGCAAACAGTTCCACGGACTGGTTACTAAGCTTGCAAATATGTGACCGTGTGAGGGCTATTCCCATTCAAACCATCACAGATGCCACTACCTCAGGCATCTTTGTTTTCCCCACCTGCGGTGCCTGTACCATTTTCATGTTCTTTTTTTTTTTCCCCTAAAAAGTTGCTTCTTTACCAGATATGACAAGTAGTGAGACTGCCACTAAAAATAGGTTCTGCAGGGCTGGAGAGATGACACAGAGGTGAAGAGCACTTGCTGTCCATCTAGAGGATCTGAGTTTTGTTTGCAGCACCTACATTGAGCAACACACACCTACAAACAACAAGTAAGAATAAGCTGTTACAGAAAATAGACGTTTTGAGCTAGCAAGATAGCTCAGTGGATGAAAACATGTGTTTACAAAGCTGACAACCTGAGTTTGCTTCCCATGTCCCATGGCTGAGGAAGAGAGTCAACTTCAAAAAGTTGTCCTCATACCTCCACTTGTGTGCCATGGTATACAGAGAGAGAGAGAGAGAGAGAGAGAGAGAGAGAGTTTAAAATAAACAGAGAGAGTACATACATACAGAGAGAAAGAGAGAGAAATAGAATGGATTTTACATAAGTAATATTTCATAAATTATCCTTGGCAGAAATAAGATACTGCTAATCTGTTGTAGATAACTGATAGACTAAGAAATGAAGCTTCTATAGGAGCCACACTATCATGTGATAGCTATGAGAAGTGTTCAGTACATTTTCCCAGATCACTCACACACACACACACACACACACACACACACACACACACACACACACACA
>NW_026585698.1:9960806-10082174 GCF_907164565.1 Psammomys obesus | reverse complement strand
ACACACACACACACACACACACACACACACACACACACACACACACATACATATATATACACACACACACGTGTGTAATATTTGTATATTTTGTTTTTAAAAAAGATTCATTTTACTTTATGTGTATGAGTATTTTGCCTGCACGTATCTATGTGCACTACATAAAAGGTCAGAATAGGGTGATGGGTGTCCTGGAATTGGAGTTACAGATGGTTCTGAGCCTCCATGTTGGGACTGGGAACTGAACCCAGGTCCTTTAGGAGAAGGGGTGATACTCTTAACCCCTGAGCCATCTCTCTGGCTCGGTCTCTGATGGGACTTTTATGTGGCACGTAGCATGTTAACCTTGCAAACTCTCACTTGTATGAAAGGATTTCTGCGGTGGTTAGAGAATGAGAATGGCCCCATAGGCGCATATATTGAAAGTGCTTGGTCCCCAGCTGGTGGAACTGTTTGGGAAGGATGAGGTGGTAGGTGTGTCCTGGTGGAGGAGGTGTGTCACTGTGGGTGGGCTGTCAGGTTTCTAAAGCTCACGTCTTGTCCAGTTACCTCGCCCTCTCTGTGCCTTGTGCTTGTGGATCAGATGTGTGCTCTCAGCTGCTGCTCCAACACCATGCCTGTCTTGCCTGCTGCTGTGCCCCCTACCATAATGGTCATGGACTCTAAACCTCTGGGATGATAAGTCTTCGAATTAAATGCTTCTATAAGTTGCTTTAGTCATGTTTTTTTTTTGTTTGTTTGTTTGTTTGTTTTTGTCACAGCAATAGGAAAGTATTTAAGATAATTTACCACATTTTTTTTTTTTGGTTGTGTATTTTCACTAAAAATTAGCTTCCAAGTTGCACAGGCTTGTGTTTCACCCTGGGGTTCCGGTGATTTCACGAAAGTGTGTTTAATTGAGCACTTCCCCGTTCTTTGGTGTTTGGTCATCACAGGAACTGTGTAACAAGCTTGGGTGAGTGACTGTCGGGACAGGCAGAGGCATGGTCCTGCTAGAATTCCAGTGTAAGTTCTTTCCCATCTTGAGGTGGCTCCCTCGGGAGTGCACCAGGCTTCAAGGCCAGAGGTTCCGTCGTCGTGTTTTCTTTTCCCCGTGTTTCCCTGTTTGTGTTCTCCGGTCAGTGTTTTGGTGGGCTCATCCACAAAAAGGTTATTAGTGATTCTCCCACGCTTTGGTTTAGATCCCCGTCCTGGATCCAGATAAGGCCTGGAATGAACCTGCCTGGGCCCCCCTTCCCAGCTTCTCCTTCCAGCCCACCTCAGCTCCCAGGCTTCGGGAAGGACCCTTCCAGGTAGTTTGTCTGCTGTGTTTGTTGAGACCTGGAGGCTGGCATCTGGAATGGGAGACAAAGATAAGAGAACTGCTCAAGGCCATGAGTCCAGCTGCCAAGCATCCCACCCCAAGGAAAGTGGAGAATGCCATGACCTTAGGGCTCTCATGTTGATGAAGGGTCAGGTTCTTTGTAGGACTCTAAGAGTCCCTGAATCCCCCAGGAGGCTGACAGTTGAGACCTGTGGCCTGTGCTACTCCCTGAGTCTTCTGGGATGAGTCCTTTGATACTGAAGGGGGTCTGGCTGGCTCTTTTCTTCATCCCTGCCTGACTTCTCCCTGCAGCCTCGGGCCTTTGACAAACTTCTCCTGCTTCACTACCCTGCTCCTGTCCAGGTCAAGCCTCCAGGAAAACTCTGGGTTCTGAGTTTCTTGTTCTACAGGTTTGAAGCCAGCTGCATTTCTCCTTTCAGTGACCTATTTTTCTTATTGTCTGGGGCAGGGGACATTATAGGAGACTTGTTGGTGCATTGTCCTGCTGTGTCCCCAGAGGGAATGATGGATTGTGGACACCCAGAATACAGCCTTATTACTGATGGGTGGACTACAGTATTGCCTGATATCTTGCTTGCCAAGTCTCAAGGAAGGGAACGCTTCCTTGAAAACACGCAGAAAGCAGGGCAGCCCTATAGTTCAGTTCCACAACTGCTTTAACTATTCAAATTCGGTGGACTGTTGTTTCTTTTGAAATTCTCACTTCATGAAAAGTTTAGTCCCAGAGAACTGAGGACTGAGGCGAGGCTCTAGTCTGAGATTTAAGAAGCATTAGCATGCGTCTGTCCCTGAGCTGCCCATGCTTTATTGACATAATCTTAGAAAGCACAGACAAAGGAAACAGATACTGAAGGATGTGTCCATTCTTAGTAAATAAAGATTGTGAGGATGGAGATAAACCCGTATCAGTAAGGTAGTTAATTCCAGGTCATCCTTGCATCACTAGAAGACTTACCAGATTGTGTTATGCTTATGTTCCCAAATTCAAGGCTGAGAGCTGAGCTGGGCAGCACTGGGGAAGTCTGAATCCACATTGGCTCCCTGCAGCCAGCCTGCATGAGGAGCCTGGATTTAATAGAGCAAGTAAAGAAAGCAGCATTATAATTATAAAACCCTGGTATCACATTTCTATACCATTCTTCCAGGAGCAGTTTCTCTTTAATAATTCTCACATGCAGTCTTTCTTCCTCTTTTGCATTCTTTGAGCTGTAACTGATACGTTTTAGCTGTAGAGACTCCATCGTTAGAGCTGACCTAACTGGAGTTTACAGTTTTGTCTATTAAACTATGTGTTTTCTTTTGGATTTGCACATACACTCTCTCTCTGTTTCAACACATGCATTCTGTCTTCTTCTAAAGAAAATGTGCAATGTCTATCTTAATTAGAAATTAGAATACTCCTAAATTCATTAGTACAGTGGGGGATCAAGGGTACATCTTAGGTGAGTGCCTGCCTCTAATTTGCTCTGTCAAAGCTGGCCACTTCTTAGATGCTGGTAGTCTGAGCAGGCTTGTCATTCTCTCTGTGAAGTTACCTGCTGGCTTTCTGATGACATGCTCTAACTTGTAGACTGCATATGAATTGAGCGAAGCAGGGGGACTGGCCTGGTGATTTCTAGCTGCATTTGCTTACTGTCTTTGCTCAGCTTCCATATCTGAAAAGCAGAGCAAGGAAAGGCGCCCTCCGTGGGATGGCTACAGAACTGCAGCCTGAAGACGTCCAGGGAGAAAGAGCCCAGCACTGATCTGGCAGCATTTATTTTCAAGGAATGGTAGCTATTATTAAGATGACCATTGCCTGGAAATAGCGTATGTTTTTATTTCTCAATTTCCAAGTTCATTTTTTTTTTTTGAGACGAAGGCTTATTTCCCCATTGAATTCTAAAAGTTTTGTGCATGTATAAAGAAAAGGACTTATAAATTTATAATTATATTTTGGAAACTTACAAACGTCTTAAAATCTTTCTGGCTGCTCTCTGAAATGTGCTTGACATTTAAAAGTTGTCAAGGCACCATCAGGTATTTCAAAATAAGGCCGGGTCTGATTCATCTGGGTCAGCTGGATGTTTCTCAGTTTATTTGGACTGAAGGGTTTTTCCCCCCACATTTTCCTGGATCTGATTTGTGTGTGTACATGTGCTTATCTGCTTTTGTATACTGTATTTAGTCAGATGAACATGTAGAATGCCTATGATTTGGCATAAATGTATTCTACAAATTAAAAGTTTCTAAACTTTAAACCTCTTCACTTTTGTTCCCAAGTTTTTTTTTTTAAAGTTCTTTTAGATTTATTTTATATGTATGAATGTTTTCCCTACATGCGTGTATGTGTACCACACATGTGCCTGACACCTGTGGAATTCAGAAGAGGGCATCAGATCTTCTGGAATTGCAGTTGCTAAGGGCTGATAGCCACCATGTGGGTGCTGGGAACCGAACCTGGGTCCTCTTTAAGACCAACAAGTAGGCAGGGTAAGTTTTGGATTATGGTTTCCTGTATGTCGTTGATGGCCTCTATTTGTTTGGTTGTATTTTCCTGTATTATTTTGAGGGATTTATTTGTGGACTTGGCCTAGGCCCTCTACATATAAGTAGCCAGTGGGCAGCTTAGTCTTCATGTGGGGCCACTTGCTAGGGGAGGGGTTTCCCTCTGACATTGACTATGTTGCCTGCTTTTTGATCACTTCTGCCTGATGGGACTGCCCTACCAGGCCACAGGGGAGGAAGATGAACTCAGTCCACATGTGAATAGATGAGCTGGGTTGTGTGGGTGGAGGGGCCTCCCCTATTATGTGGATAGGGGAGGGGGAATGCAGGAGGGAGGCTGGGAATGGGAAGGGAGGAGGGAAGGGCCTACAACCAAGATGTAAATTGAATTAATTAATGAGAAGAAGATGAAAAAGAAAGAAAATAAATGCTGAGAACTGGAAAAAAAAATAAAAGAGCAACAAGTGCTCTTAACCACTAAGCCATGTCTTCAGCTCCTGTTCCTAAATTTCAACAGCTCACCAGGACAGGATTGAAAACAAAGTGCCATGGGCGTTCCCTCCAGGAGTGCCTAGATCATTCTGGAAGGACTTACAGGGGAATGAGACTTGTGTTGGCTTCGAGGGACGAACTGTTTGCCAGATGGAGAAGAAGGATGGGTGTGCAGGGGCTTTTACAGACCCAGGAAGTAACACATGAAAGGTTGGACCCCAGAAAGCCCACATGCCTCATTTGTGCTCAATTTTTGCTGATGGGGACCCCAAGAAATGACAGTGTGTAAGCTGTCTCAAAATTCTGCAGGCGTGGCTTCAAATTGACAAAGGAGGGAAGGTGTGGTGTGGAGGCAGAGAAAGAATCATGGAACAAATGAGAAGGCTGTGGATCTTGAAGGACTTTGTGCTTTGCCTTGAGAACAGGGCTCACCTTCGTATAGTGATTTCTAGAGCAGATGGACCGAGGTGTGTCCCATTCAGGTCAGATAGGGGTGACTGGAGTAGGTGTTTAGCTGGTAAGGATTAATGTGCTGTAGAAGAGATCTGAACTGATTAATGTTCACGGAGTTTGCATATGATACAGCATGAAATTCACCCTTGTGATAGTCCCTGAAATATGGTTTCTGTTTCTTAACAGGTGTTGGCTTTTGGAAGAAAGTTTCATTTATTGTTTTTTAAGAGGGGTTTGTAGTAAGCTACATTTGATGGAGCAGTTAAGAGCTTTTGGTGTAGTTACGTATCTTCGTAATCCTTGATTTGCTCAAATATTTTGTCACTCCCCAAGAGAAGTGTTTCTCGCTTTAAAGTATATTTTTATTTATATGTACGCGCATGCATCTCTCTGTGTGTGCCGCACGTTTCCTTGTGGCTCTTGGAGGTCGAAAGAGGCATCAGATCTTCTGGAGCGGGAGCCACAGGCAGTTGTGGTCCTATAGTTTCGGTTTCCATGGCACCCTTTAGCTGTTGGAAGTGATCAGGTTAGCGCCTGGGGCTAGAGATAAACCAGGCAGATTTGAGTGATTCTGCTGCTGCAGCCGAACTTGGGTCCTCTCCAAAAGCAGCAAGTGCTCTCAACTGCTGAGCTTCAAAGTGTCTGTTGAAGTTTCTCTACATGTATACACACACACACACACACACACACACATTTCTTTTTTGACTCCTGTTGAGAGTTGTATTATATCCCTGCCTTACAAACTGGAGAGCTGAGACTTAAAAAACATTAACTACCCTGTCTGAGACTTAGAAAGCCTTTAAGACGACTCATATATTTTAAACCCATACTCTTCAGTTTCCGCTTTGCCCTTTAGCTACTGGGATTGATCGGCTTAGAGCCTGGGGCTGGAGATTTGAATGATCCTGGCTTCTGCTCGCATGTCAAACAGAAAGTGAGGATTGTAGCGAGAGGCAGTTAGTTTTGATTGGCCATTTTGTTCACGTGGGAATCGATGGATACCACTGAGGTACAAGCAGAAATGTCCAGAGGGCAGTTAAATACTACAAAATGGAAGATAAATTTGGGGATTTGATTAAACTTTAACAGGTTTCCTTATAAAAGGGACCATTAAAATTTGAACATTCACTTTTATTATGGCTTCTAAAAAGAGTTTCTGAGTTGATTTCCACAACTCAAAAGGAGTCACTTGGGACATTTTAGGGGCTTTTACCCCCTAGATTCAATTATCTTTCATGTCCATGTTATATCTTGCATATGACAGAAGTTCATCTGGACAAAAATCTAGGGAAATATTTTCTAATCATTTTCTTTAGAGAGTACCATATTCTCTGGCTCATGTAGAGCATCTGAGGATTTCTTGACACAACCAAGTATCCATAAGAATCAGAATATTGTAGGAGGCTCAGGAGCTGTTTGCTTTTTTTATTTAAAAAAAAACTATCTATTTTTGTTTATATTGTATATGTGCGCGTCCATAGCGTGCATACACCTGCACACGTGTGAGTGGAGGGCAGATTTTGATGCCTGGTGTCTTTCTCGAACTGTGTGCCATCTTGCCTTTTGAGACTGGGTCTTTCATTGAACCCACAGCTCCCTAACTGGCCGAGGCTGCCCAGAAGCTCTGGGGATCCACCCTTCTCTCCCCCCGAGTTCTAGGGTTACAGACACGTGGTCCTGAAATTTGAACTCAGGTCGTCATGCTTTACCAATTGATTCATCTCTCCTGCTGCTGAGACGTTTAACTTCTGGCACAAGGCTGTGGGTACTTAAGCATTTTTTTTTTTCTGTAATAGTATGCCTTCCACTCTTTGGCTTGATCTGCTTAAAGGTTTGTAACTCAGTGTTATTAAATATTGATTGTGATCAGTGTCCCTTTGTTTTTTTTTTAACATCCTTCCATCTATTATTGTCGTTCAAGTTTGGGGGTGGGATCTCTTGCTGGACAAAATCCACCTCACTCGAAATGGTTACCACAACCTTGGAGAGAGGCAATACAGACACCTGGCTGCTTTGAGAGGCTCAAGTAAGCACCACGGGAAGCAATGGTATCTTCATATAGAAGGTGCTTGTGTCATAGGATCTAGTCTTTATAAAGGATTCATTCTTTTAGGATGACAAGGGTGATGGCTACTCAGGAGGTGAGTGTTTCTGGGCAGGGTAAGATTACAGGCACATACACATTTTGGGATGCTGGGTCCATGGACATGTGTAGCTGGAAGCAAGCTTAACAGCTTTTTCACAAGAGTTGGACCTCCAGGTCTCTAAGTCAGTGATACTGTGGTCACCACCTTTCTGGAGGAGAACATGAAGACACAGGCTGGTAAGACATGCACAGGGTCCACACTCCCTGGGAATCTAGGCCTCTTCTCATCTCTCTGCTTTGAATTGTATATTCAAAGCACTATGCGGTTTCATTATTTGCTGGAATTAAAAAAAAATGTTTTGATATAATCCACAGGTAAGCCTAATGGAAGAGACAAAATTAGCTGACTTTCTTCTCAAATGTGGATTTAAAAAACAAACAAAAAAAGGCATGTGTAGAAATGCATTCCTGGCTTCTTGGTTATGGTCTTGTCATACTAGCTTGAGAGCTGGCTCACAGTGTGTATTCCTGTTTCCATGGCTACTTGCTAGACAGCAGAATCCCCCAGGTTGTATCAGAATTTTTCATGGAAAGGCAATTTCAAGGCTTTTCAAAGAGTCAAGTCAATATTACTTTTTAAGCAGATGGCTTATATATTGTTGTAAAAAAAAAAAAAGTGGTTACTACAGCGTTGATTTCCAAGTTATAAATGAAACCAGAGTTGAAGGCAGTTTTTTTTTTTTTAAACCGGTTTGAAGTTCTGGCATGTAAATGGTTTCTCCTAGATGGTCTCCATGACAACAAAACGTAGCACAAGTACCCAGTATCAGATCTACTGTGAAATATTCATGCCACAAAAATTCCTTTCATCCTCATGTTACCCCAATAAATGAAGGCAAAAAAAATGTAGCTTATTCAAAAGTATCACGTGGGCAGATACTGCAAAATCATTTTAAGGGCTTACTATAGTTACAATTATAAGTGAACTTTTAAGTTGAGTAACGATATCAGTTCTCAAACTGACGCTTTCTTCACTTTAAAAAGTATTACTTCGATTGATTATTGGGAATTTTTTTTTTCTAAACTGTGGAAAAAAATTTCAAATTGGTGGCAGCAGTATCACTAGCCCTCTGGTTCTCCGGTGGAGACTGTGCTTTGGCACTGCTTCCTCAGGTCCTTGCCACCTGCTGAAATAGAAAGAAACTATATAGTTGTTAAAAGATAATGACTGATTTTTAGAATAGGTATCTTTAAGCAAAAACAAAACCTGTTTTCTGTCTTATTTCAACGGCATATGTAAAGTGTGGCTTTTATACATTGTTTTAAAAACCAAACTGGTATCCAGGAATAATGGTGCCATCCTAGGGGAAAAACCAAAACCAAAACCAAACAAAACAAAAAAAACAAATCAAAAAACCCCAACTCATTGTCTATTGAAGTTTAATAATGATCAAGTTTTCTCAGAAATTTAGCAGTGATTCTTCATTTATTGCTTACTGTTTTGCCTCATTAGTCATTAGGAGAGAAACATGAATTCGCATTGTTACTTTTTTGTCATTTACATCTTAGGTTCTTGGGTAAGAAGCCATTTGTTAGTAACGCACGGTCAAAGTCAGTGCCTCCAGTTGGGGCTCATCGGGGCTCAGAACAACATTCTCTTCCCCACTGTTCAAAGCAGACAGATCACCGTACCCCACCCCAGACATGCGTCTGGCTGGGAGTGGGACACTTGGAGGAGACAGAAGTCACTGTTAAGCATAACTATATGGGCTAAACTGTAGGAGAGGCTCATCAGATGGGCTTGGCTGGTCACCTGAAAGGAAGGAATGTGCTGACCCATCTTGGGAGCTGTCACCTCTGAAGAGCTTTAGGCCTCACGTTAGATTTTATATTCTGCTGTGACTCTGTTTTGCTATACATGTTCTTGACTCAGTCTTGACAAACAGCTTTATTCCTTCGCACAACGTGATGGCCTGTGATTTAGTGGTTCTGGGTGATTCAGATTTTACCTGCAATTCGTGACTGTCTTTCACGGTATTGCATCTTTCTTTTTAATTTTTATCAATTTTATTTTTTAATTTACTTTTTATTGATTACAGTTCGTTCACTTTGTATCCCAGCTGTAGTCCTCTCCCTCATCCCCTTCCAATCTCACTCTCCCTCCCTCATCTCCTCCCATGCCCCTCCCCCAGTCCACTGATGGGGAGGACCTCCTCCCCTTCCCTTTGACCCTAGCCTATCAGGTCTCATCAGGACTGGCTGCATTGTCTTCCTCTGTGGCCTGGTAAGGCTGCTCCCCCCTCAGGGGGAGGTGATCAGAGAGCCAGCCACTGAGTTCATGTCAGAGACAGTCCCTATTCCCATAACTAGAGAAACAACTTGGAGACTGAGCTGTCATGGTATTTATCTGTGCCAGGGGTTCTAGGCTATCTCCATGCATGGTCCTCAGAGTTGAGAGAGCACATTGCTCTTGCAGAGAACCCAGATCCAGCGGGTATTTCTCAGCCATCTCTAACTGCCTCTGGGATCCATGGGCACAGTATTCACATGTACACATTCACCCAATTAAAAAATAAATATTTAAAGTCTTGGTTTAAGGGTTTGGGCTTGCAATCTGGTGACCTTACATACCTCGCCAGTGTGCCTTGTAGCATCTTCAGCTGTGAGTTGCAGAGGGTCCTCATCTCTGGTACTGAGCTGTAAAGTCATAATCATATCAGAAATAGCTAGTGGGTTCATTTTCTGTTGCTCTGATACATCATAAACTTGGTGCCTTTGAGATAACACAAACATGTTTATAGAAACTAACCATGGTTTTGCAAATCAGAACTGCAGTTAAAGGTGTCATTTATCAGTGTGGGCCTGACCAGGTTCCCTTCTGGAAGAAAGAAGCAATCTTCTTCCTACTTTCACAACTGAGAAGTCACTGCATCCTGTGCCTGAGGCCCCATTTTCCCTTGGCTTCTCCCATCAATCTATCCTGCCTCTTTTGTCCATGGTTAAGGACTCACTTTGTCTGTTAGGTACCTGGATGCTACCTGGTTTACAAGCCACATGCTCTCAGGATTTAGAAGTTAAGAATATCTTTAGCTAGGTCCTTATTCTCCCTCCTTCCTATGTGGGGTGGATGCATTCCCACATACTGTTCCATTGTGAAACAGATGGGGAAGCAAAGACAGGTGAACCTGGCCCAAGAGAGGGAAAGCTGGGACATAAACTAGAAAAAAAAAAGATTCCATGGTGGTGGTGGTGGTTGTGGTGGTGGTGGTGGTATGTGCTCATGTGTGGGAGAGAGGCAGAGACATAGAGAATGCTGGGGAATTGTGCAGCCCAGGTTAACCTAGAACTCACTGTGTAGCCCAAGTTGAGGTAGACTGTGAGGTCCTTTTATGTGCTTGGACTTGGTGCACACCACTAGCTAAAGAAGAATTCCTTCTTCCTCTGTCCATACTGAGGCTCAAGCCCAGGGCCTGCTGCTTGCTAAGCTGCTCTCTGTGACCGAGCTAGAGACCCAGCTCCTCTGTCATATCTTTGTAGGGGTGCAAACTGTCCTCGTCTCTTCAGGGACCCTTTGAAGGTTTGCTGAGAAACAGTAAGTCCTGGACAGTATTTAATGCCTTCATCTTCGAAGGGCCTATTTTTAGAGATACTTTTTTTTTTCTTAACTCATTAAAAACACGTCTCAACTCTATCAAATATTCTGACTTATAATAGTCGAAGCTTCAAAACAGCGCGGGGTGGGGGGAGAGTAATTAAACATCTGGTACTTCATTGAGCCTGTCAGCATGAGAAGTAAATGCAGGTCAAGCCTTTAGCATCAGTCCCTCTGCATAAGCGTATGGTCATCACTTCTGCCAAAGAGGCCGGAGGTACCATCCTCTTCCGTGTTACAATTAGGCAGGCTGGAGATGTGTCTGAGGGGCTAGAGTGCACGCTAGCATGAATAGAGCTCTGGGTTCCATCTCTGGCTCCTTGTAAGCCCAGCATTCTGGAGAATCATGAGTTCAAGGCCATCCTCGGCCACATAGCCATTTTGAGATCAGCCTGGGATACATGAGATCCTATCTCCAAAGTAAATAAGGAAATAAATGAATTAAAATAAATAAGTAAATGGCAGCGATGTGAGTGATGAGAAGGGGCTAGTGAGTGTGCCGGCTAGTTTTCAGTTTAAAAAGAAACGTAAGGGCTGAGCAGGAGAGAAGGTGAAGTTTCTCTTTGGGGTCTTATTTGTCGCTCTCGTTCCATGTGTCAGTTGTTTTCAGGCATGGGCTGGGGAGAGGAGCATTGTGCTCTGGAGTTAGCCTACATCTCTGGCCTGCATCATGATCTCGTAACAAAGGGTGGTGGCCAGAAACAGAAATCTGTTCCGAGTTCATAAAACTCACTAAGGAAAGAGAGAGAGAGAAAAAAAAAATCCCTAAACTGTAAAGTCAGCTGAGGCACCAGCAGTGGAGAAATATTTCATTCTCTTTTGGAAAAGTGAACGCCAATAACAATAGCCAGGATCACAGGAACAGAGCAGTACTTCAGGGATGACATTCAGCTCCTGGCTTCCTTCTCTCCTTCCATGTCCAAAGGAGCAAATGATTTATCTTTGCTCCAGTCAGTTGCCGAGGTCCATGGGACCACACAGCATGGTTAGAGGCTAGGTCATTTTCCCCTGGCTATGATCTCAAAGGAAGTACTCTATTAAAAAAATGGGAATATAGAGTAATATATTCGTTTGTGTGTTCAAGCCCTCTTGGAGATGCCAGAGTAAACTTGGATTTGATAAAGAAAATCAGTACTGTTTGCATTGCATCTAAAAAAAAAAAAAGATAGATAGATATGAACTTGATGTTGACCAACTCAGAAGAGAGAAGGGGAGACTTGATCTGAGCAACCCAGGGTACCTATCAATCTGTATTCCTTTCCTTGGGGAATATAGATGAAGTAGCAAATATTCAAGTGACCTCTGTAGGCTGGACATATTCATCCGACCTCATCAAACTAATTTGTTTTGGAACTGGAAACCATTAATAGTTTCGTGCCCTTTTGATTTTGATGAGCAGATTATATCCCACAGGCCAAATATGACTTAGTCACTGTTGATATAAATAAAGTTGTGTTGGAATAAAGATCTCTGCTATTCACCCACTCTATGGGTTCTTTTGTGTTCAAGAGGCAAAGCTGAGTAGCTGAAGCTTGAAATATGTACCACAGCATGGACTTTTTTTAGGAAAAGAAAGGCAACTAGACAGGCAAGGAACGTAATACCTTCTAACTGAGGTGGACTGAGAAATGAAGTCTCAGTTTTCCCGTAGTTTATGATATGGATGAATATAGACACATCGAGAGTTTAGGCAATGGAAAGTCCAATTTAAATTCCTTTCTTTTCTCAAGTGGGTTGACTTTACTCCCCGTACCTACCCAATGACAGCCAATGCTCTAGGCAGTGAGATATTTTTATTTTATGTGTATGGGTGTTTTGCCTACATATATGTCTACTATACCATGTGCGTACCTGTTGCCCATAGAGGCCAGAAGAGGGCATTGGATCCTCTGGGATTGGAGTTACAGAAAGTTGTGAGATGCCATGTGGCTGCTTGAAAGTGAATCTGGGTCCTCTGGAAGAGCATCCAGTGCTCTTAGCCCCTGAGCCATCTCTGCAGCGCCTGCTGAGATGCTTATGTAAACAAAACAAGTGATTGTCCCCAAGAGCACACATTCTAGTGGGACTGTAGGTTGTAATGAACTCAGTGTGAGCAGTACATGTACTACACATTGATAGGGATAAAGTCTTAGGCCTCCCAGTATCCTCATGGCACTATTTATCTTAGCAATGAGTTGGTTTTCTCCTGAAAGTCTTGACTTCCAGTGGGACTCACATTAATAAATGAAGAGATGAGAAAAAAGAAAATGGTGTGACCTGATAATTCTAGCTGTGGTCCTTTGTACATGGCCCAGAATTCTGTTCTGTACTCTCTCTGACACAGTACAGGGATATTTGATTAGGAAACAGTAAGCAGAACAGTACCCAGTTCTGCCCCCCTTTGACCGAACAGCCTCATGAAGGCTCTTTGTCCTCGTGGACCATTTAGAGGGCTACAGTCCCCAATACAGCAGAACCACCAAGGGCGTTGCTAGAAGGCATTGCTGGACCCCTCCCCCTGAGCCCTGACTCAGTGGGTTTGCAGTGGAGGTTGAGGGTGTTCATATCGATCAGTTTCCCAGGGGAAGCTGCTGGCACTATCTAGGGCCACACTCAGGAACAGGGCAGGCATGATTGAAGTGCTTCTCAGGGCTCCCTGATCTGAAAAGTCCCCCAAAACATTGATAAGGCTGTGCTAGACCACGGGACACTCTCTAAGTGACATGAGGAGTTAAGGTGACTGTTTGGGCTGCTGAGATTCCAGAGAAGTAGTCATGAATTGCCACCGGATGGATAATCACTGGTTGGTTTAATTTAATCTACGTGGTTTCTTTCTGGAAGTGAGTGTGAGCTGACTTCCTAGGGTGGACACCAATTGTTGAGGAGTTTTTCTTCTTATGCTGAGTCCTCAGTGAGCTATGGGTCTTTAAGATGGCCTGGGAGCTTCCAGGACAGAGTGTGTCCTTGAGTTCCTGCTACTGTCATGCCCTACTTGGCATTAAGAGGCATGATCAGTGCTGACTGCCATTTGTCAAACAAATGACTCCATTTTTGCAAGGCGTATGTGTATGTAGAAGTTCCAATATAACCGCCGTTAATGCTCACCCTGCCTCCACCACGGAGTCTAAATGCACAGCGAGAATGAAATCATCAGTGGAACAAGTTCATCACCTTTCAGTGTTGTAACCGTAGGTGTATCTTACTGCATTATCTAAGTCACACTGGAGAGGGCCAGCACCCTGAGCAGCATGGCTTCGGGCAGCAGGTAGGAGGTTCCTTCCCACTAGAGGCGGGCAGTCCAGGGCTGGTACTACAAACTAACGTGCATGGCCACAGTTCCAGGCTCTTCTGGCCTTCTCTGCATTTGCTGCTGGCGGCCACAGACGGTAGCGCCACAGACGGTAGCGACATCTCCGAGCATCAGGAAAGGTGGGGAGGCTTGAGGGCTGTGTGGTGTCTGCTGTTCCTCCCTTGCTGAGGTTGCAGGGCTTCTGAGGAGCTCCATGGAGTCCAGTGTCTCTAAATGACCTTATGCTTTCTGCTTGATATTACACCTCTTATAGCATCTTTGATCCACCTGAAATGTGGTTTTGTGATGACAGTTGGGGATTTAATTGTTTTTCTATTGAGAGAATCAGTTCCTACATAATAGGTTGTTGGTCACAGATTTATGATGTAAATTCTCTTGCCAACCAAATGTTTTGAGTGCTTGAACACACACATGTACATATATACACAAGTATGTAAACCCATACATAGATACAGATACATACATATACACATAGGCATGTATGCACATGAACATACAGGTGCACACACAGGCACAGACACACGCAGACATATATGTACAAATATGTGCACATATCACATGCATACACATGCGCAGTACACATATGCACACATACATAAACATATCCACGTGCACACCCACAAATAGACTACATATATCCCACTTGCATATCCTGTCCTCTATTTTTATAACATCCCTGTTCTTTTCCATTGCTCTCTTAGACTCTGTAATGTCACTAGACTAAGACACGTGAACACAGGCTATTTTCTCTGCTTTCTCACCTTAAAGTGGCCGTGGTAGGCTGTGTCTGCACTCACCGTGGAACGGGACCTGGGTCTGTGTTCCCAGTACCAGGTCTGAAAGTAGACTGGAGTCAGCAGGTGCAGTCTGAAATAGCAACACAAAAATTACACCGCACTCACCGACCTTCTGGGCTTTATTTTTATTCTGCCCTTTCTTGTTTGTTTTGCTTTTTCACCCCTGCCAGGTTGGGGACAGTGTTCCCACCCAGCCGGGGCATAGTTCTGTATAATGTGGCCTTTCCTTCAGCATCTCCTCACCCCACTTGTCCCACCAAAAACCATTTATGTACTGGGACTTCAGAGTGGCTGTCTTTGACAGGGTGGGTTTATTTTCATTGTACATAAAAGACTGTTTTCAAAAAGTCAGGTAAATAGCACTTGAAAGACAGAACAAGTCTAGAGAATTCCCAGGAAATGTAAGGATCACATGTGTCAGTCACAGGGTTGGGAACATTGGTAGCTCAAGAAAATGCACTACTGCCTTAGGGTCAGCATGTCTTCGAGCTCTTTTTCTCATCCTCACAACGTACCCAGGGTTAGCACCCTCTCCTCAGCCCACAGTCCACAAGGCAGCTAGCCGGGAAGAGTGCACATCTGAGGTGGGTCGTCTTCATCCAGAGACACTTCCAGCATGCTGAGACCCGTTCTGGGTCCCCAGGACTTATGGGCTTGTGACTGTGTGTGGGGGCAGGGTAGGGTGGAGTGGTTAAAATATCGCTGCATGTGTTCAAGAATATGCGAATGTATTGGGGTGAGTGGGTGTGAGAGCACACAGGTGTGATCGTGAGTATGTGAGTGTATGTGTTTGAGAGAGTCTGAGTGTGAGAGTGGACTATGTATTTACATGCTTTTGGAAGGCCCTACGTGAGCTCCGGTTTCCAAGCTGAAACTGTTTGCCTCCAGATAATGCTTTGTTTTACGGGGAGTCTAGGAAGGACCTGGGCCCTAGAGGTGTTTCTCCTGCAGCACCCTTCTGCCCTCCATGCTTGGCCTTAAGCAGACTGAGAAGGCAAATGAGTCCCCGAAGACCCGCATGTCACCGTTCTGAATACCAGATGAATTATAGTGCAGGTTACAGGCATAGTGTTTACGCCTGCTTCCTCTTAGGGTCCCCTGGTAAAGCAAAAGCTCTCTGTTAGGAAGCCGGGTTCCCAAAGCTTTAGAAAAGCAAGCCACTGTGCCTAGCTCATGGCTTTGGACAGTTTTGTTTTCATGGTATTGTTCTGGGATTGGGAGACTGTTTATGTAAACCTGGTACAAAAGGAAGAGGGTAACAGACACCCTTGTTTTAGCCTTCTGAGCTTTGGTTTGTTTGCTCATCTGCCATGGAACCCCTATTAGCACCAAGCCTGCTCTTTGTTCCCCGTAGGGCACGTATTTGCTCTTGCTTACACTTGGAGAAAGTCTCCAAAGCTTCCATCATCCCGAATTACAGATGGTTTCTTGGTGGACAGCCAGAGTTCCCAGCCCTCCATGTCATCCCATTTCACATTTGGTTTAGCTTCTCATTACAGTACCTTTGCTAAATTGTTTCCGGAATGAAAATTCCAGGCACCACATCCTCTGCATGTGGGATCTCTTCCCTCGGGCCGTCAGGGGGAAAATCATGTAGTAATGGAACTCAGAGTTCTACACGGAGAGTGGAAGACACACATCTTAGATCTCGTCAGCCGCAACGGGGCAGAGGTACAGCTCCACCCTGCTGCCCTCAGCAACCTGATGGGATCCCCCTAGACATTCGCTGGCCTCGCTCAGGCTGAACCTGGAAAAGGGCTTTAGCTTGGAGAATTTTAGGGCCAACCAATACTTACAAAGCAGAGTGGGAGATGTTGTTAAATGTATTTTGGAAAAAGCATAAAGGTTAAGAAAGAGAGAAAGACACACGCTTCCCAAGGGAGAGTAAGGGGAATTAAGACTCACACAGATGTGGGTGTGGGAGTCCCCAAGAAGAAGTATTAGTCATATAGATTCTTTAGGTGACTCTCAAGTTGCATCTGAAGGTTACTAAGAAAATCTTTTCCCTTTCTTTCTGTTGATAAGAAGGTTATGTCAAGTGGCCCCCGAGTTACGGATGGAATTACAATCTGGTGAAGTCAAACCAGGAGCCGGTTAGATTGCTCAAGGTGGTTAGTACATATTCTTTCCCTGTAAATGGGGTCTCTGACAGGAAACTGTAGCTTAAGCAAGGCATGGATACCCAGGGCTCAAGCATGTGTCAATTGTGCTGGAATTCTAGCTTCTCTGATGGCAAAGGCTTTGACCCAAATTTAAAGTGAAGGGCACTTTCCCAGTTTCACACCCCTACTATATACCCGCCTTCCATTCCATCTCAGTTGGAAAGGAAGGATGTTGGAATATGCATCCCCGAAAACAAGTTTTCCTTTATACTAACTTTGACATGAGTGTCGGGTGATATTCTAGATGGGACCTTAAGTTGGGTTTTGCTGGAGTCTGGCTGAAGCACATGCTGTCAGAGTTGGAGCCTTCCCTTGTCCACCACACCTGCCTTCTCCAGCAGCTGGAGAGGTAGGCGCCGCCTGAGGGCCCTTCCCGTGACTTGGTGACTAGTGGCCTCACAGATGTGGGGTTTATTATAGTTATGAAATATCAAGGAAAATAATTTTGTGGTTGGGGGAGTGGGTCACCACAACATGAGGAACTGCATTAAAGGGTCACTGTGCAAGGGAGGTTGAGAACCACTGGATTAGAACACGCAAGAGTGTACATAAGATAAGAGGTATATCTATGGTCCAGACATGGGTTCTGCCTTGCTGTATGTTAACTCAGTGTTTCCTGTGTGGACTCACATTTGCTCATGACTGTTTAGGCATTCTCAGCTGGAAGTGCAGTTGTCAATGAGTTTCTGAAACCCTAACACATTTCCTGTAGACAGGATATTGGACACTGCAGTTAAGTATAAAGCCAGTTCATCTGCCCAGTGAGCACACACCTCTGTTCCCACTGGAAACTGCACCCTGGTGAGATGTGGACAATCAGAAGTGAAGCACGCTTCACAGTGACTCCGGCAATGTGGCGCCTTTCATCGTGCGTTACGGATGCAGAACAAGCACCGGAGGGTCCGTGCACAGGATGTTAAGGAGAGTGCCGTCTATTCTGCTCTGTGAGTCACTGCTAGGGACTGCCATACTTCACAAGTATTTTACCAGAGACTTTGCCCTCGCTATCTGTAGGTGCAAACCAATGGGAACAACCAAACCAAAGCAACAACAACAAATAAAACGGGACTGACCGATTTATTTCATGTTAAAAACTCGTTTCTCTTTAGAATGAAAATGGTTAATGTCTATAAACCCCAGAGGAAACCAATCAAAGTTAACAAGAATTGAGATTTTGTTCCTTTGCAAAAAAAACTGCAAACGTGGCCATTTGCTTAAAGCTCAGCATAGATTCCAGAGTTACTGGTTTTGGTTGTTAAAAACCTTTTTGTGAAGACTTCATATTTTATGCATATGGGCATTTGCCAGCATATATTCCTGTGTACCACATGTGAACCCATTGCTTGTGGAAATTCAGAAGAAGGTGTCCGATTCCTGCTACTGGGGTTACAGGTGCCTGTGAGTCACCGTGTGGGTGCTGGGAATCGAACCCAGGTCCTCTGGAAGAGCAGCCTGTGCTCTTAACAACTGAGCCACCTCTCCAGTCACATTTGCATATCTTAGTTAATAGAACTCGAACTGTGTGTTTTAGCATAAACAAAATCTGGAAAAACCACAAAAATCTTTGAAATTTTTCTAGAGAGCGACAACCAGGTCACATATGTGGGAAGGGGATATTTTAAACCTTTCCTGGCGTGTGGGAAGGGTTGGCTCAGACATATGCACAGCATTATGTTCCTGTCATATGTGTTTGCACAGTGTGCTAGCACATGATTGCCAAGTCACAAACCAAAGCCATGGCAGAATGCAAGAGAAGAAGCTTCTCTGCTGGTCTGACTGTACTTCCTCTTCACATTTCCTCTAGATCAATGGTTCTCAACCTGTGGGTTGTGACTCCCTTTGGGATTCCCATATCAGATATCCTGCTCATTGATATTTACTTTACGATTCACTAACAGTAGCAGAATTACAGTTATGAAGTAGCAACAAAGTAGTTTTAGGATTGGGTGTTCACCACAACTTGTGAGGGTTGCAGCATTAGGAAGGTTGAGAACCACTGTTCTAGATTGTGGAAAACTGTGTTCTGGCCTTTGTGGATGCACATGAGTCCATGTAGAGGCCAGAGGTCAGTCTTGACTGTCTTCTTCTATTGCTTTCTGCTCTGTATTTTGAGATGGAGTCTTTCTCTGAGCCTAGAGCTCTCAACTTAGGTTTTGCTGGCTGCTTAGCGAGGCCGTGGGGATGCACGGTTCTCCATCCTGCCCAGTGCTGGATTTCCAGACATGTGCCACCATGCCAGCTTCTTCTGTGGGCCCTGGGGATCCAGACTCGGTCCTCACAGCCAGTCTTTCCCTCACAGAGCTGTCTCTCCGACCCTCTTGACCTTCAGTTTCAAAAGACGTAGTAACTGACTTGTACTAAGTTGAGTGGAGGAGTGAGAAGAGACAGAGGATGGTCTGCTTTGGGAGACAATTTTGGTCACTTTGTGTGATGTGATGTGATGCGCTTCCCATAAATCAGCGGTTCTCAACCTGTGGGTCGAGACCCTTTGTATCGAATGACTCTTTCACAGGGGTCACCAAAGACCACCGAAAAAACACAGATATTTACATTACGAGTCATAACAGTGGCAAAGCTACAGTTACGAAGTAGCAAAGAAAATAATTTTATGGTTGGGGGGTCACCGCAACATGAGGAACTGTACCGAAGGGTCAAGGTATTAGGGAGGTTGAGAACCACCTATGTTATGCAGATGTCTTCCTAGCTCAGTCTCTGGATGTGGTAGGAATCCCACTGTAAATTCACATTTGGTGGAGAGAATGGTGTTAAAAAAGGAGCCTGGCAGCTGCCAGCGTTGAGAATAGACACACAATTCACAGGGACCCTCGTTCCAACAAGGTGGTAAGTTTCTGTGAGTTATACTGGGCCAGAGATCAGTCAGTCCTTGGTGACAGTTTCTGCTGTTTTCCCAGCTTCTTGACCTAGTTCTCCTTTGGATTCTTGTGAAAGACTCATGAGCTGAGAGAGAGAGAGAGAGAGAGAGAGAGAGAGAGAGAGAGAGAGGCCCTGGGTCCATTCCAGGTGAGATCCCACCACAGTAAATCCATCACCACAAAACACTGCAGATTTCTTAGATTTCATTTAACTGATAATACAGAGAAATATTAGTTGGCTAAAAATCCCAAAACAAATGACTTTTGGAATCAGTTGTAATGGGATTTAAATTGTCCTTATTAATAGCTTTGGGGATCATTTGTCATAATATTAAATGATGCTTTTTTTTTTAAGAGTGTGGTAAATCATTGCTTTCATACAGACATAAAACGAACATGTGTTAAAGATTGTATTTATCTCATTAGTCATGAGGCAAATGTAACCCTTCAAAAGAAGCCAAACTTAAGTGGAAAAAGGAATGTGAGATGCATTTACAGTACAACTGAAGCTGGCTTTACTGATGCAAGTGGGAGGCAGGGACAGTTGACTTCCCTGTGGATGGTTTGTTTATCTGGCTAAAGACATGATTTACTCTGCTTAGCTCTCTATTATTTAAAACTTAGAATTATTAGGTATTTCAAAGGCAGTGGAGAGCTGGACACAGGGAACTCAGGAGTGTGGCCCAGGTGTGCACTGGGGATGCCCAGTGACCTCATGTGCTTGCATGGGTTCTAAGTGACACATATAAGCATTTGATGGCAGCAGTGAAGTATCAGCCTGCCTTCTGTGGTGTCCGAAAGATCATGAGTCACTTATTCCATTATAAAGATTCCCTCATGTTTAGCATGTATACAAAGTGGCGGGTTTGAGTTTTGAGTCAAGGTCTCCCTCTGTCCTGATATTCAGCCCAAGCTAGCTTTGAACTTGCTATCTTCCTGCCTCAGGGTCCTGTGGGATGGGTGTGCCCTGTCATGTCCCAGCATAAACTGCATCCTTCAAGGGTATGCTTTGAGATTTTGCCAAGTAAGGGGTAAGGACCACTGGAGGTGCAGGGACAGAGAGGTGTATCCTTGTCATTCCTCCTGTCTAATTAAGGTTAGTGCTGGGAAGAAAGCTGGTTCCATTCTTGTTTAAAGAGAAAGTATGCAAATGCAGGAGACCAGCCAACCATGTGGCTGCAGGTCTTCCTGAGAATCACATCCCTGAACATCTGCACCCATTGAGCCTCCGTGACTTTCCCTTTAAGAGACGTGGCTGAGGTGCCATGAATGAAGGCTTTTAAGGATAGGTTGCTGTGAGTCCTACAAGGACTGATGAGTTCTGTGTGTCCCCCTTTATTTCCTTTGATGAAACCACTTACAAAAATGTGGAAGTATTTATGTGCATAAGAGTCATAACGGGAAGATGAGTTATGTCCCTGAAGACTTGTTGAGACTGGATGTCTGAAAGATAAATGGCTGGCTCAGGCTGCCGATTATTGGAATCAGTGTGAAGAAAACAAACGAGTGAATGAGGGGATGGAGCTGCTCTTCTGGAGCCTGCAGAGACAGTATTGGTTTGGGAATCTGATTTTTTTTTTAATGTTGGACCATTGTTTCATGAGTCTAGACGAAGTGACTACACGGCTTTTCTTAAGCGCGAAAGCATCTTCAAGTTCCTCTTAGTCATGAGCAGAGGAAGCCACTTTCATAATGAGCCTTCTGAAAGCAATGTTTTCACTAGGAGACAAAAGCCAGTTGTGGGTTGTTGGGTGGGCTCTGTGCATCCATGTTTCCTTTTGAAGATCTTGGCAAGTGTTTGCCTTGAACATCATACCCCTCTCCCTCTGATGCCAGATTTCTGCACACTTCTGCTGTGGGCTCAGGGTGGAGAGAGCTCATAGGTACCCTCTGCCAATAGCCTGTTGCTAGCATACCTCCCATCCCCTGACTATAAACCTTTGTCAGGGAGACTCACAGCAATGGAGAACTGAATGCTCAAGCAGGAAAACCAAAGCCATGGCAGTCTGAAGAGAAGAACATTTTTTTAAAATGCCACCACGAAGAGGCTTGCAGCCAGGCTTTGGGAACTGAGTACAGGCTTGATGGAATGCCTATAAACTGTTGGAGAATATAGCGGGTTAGGTTTGCTGAACAAAGGGGGGAATAATTGAAAGCACACAGCATGAGTGTCAAAATCAAAACGCTAAAGGTTTTAGGTGATTTAGTGTACTATGGCAACTGTCTTAAGAATGGCCTCTGAAAGACTCTACCCAGCAGGGTATTAAAACAGATGCTGAGACTCATAGCTAAACTTTGGGCAGAGTTCAGGGAATCTTATGAAAGAAGGAGGAGACAGAAAGACCTGGAGGGGCAGGAGCTCCAAAAGGAGAGCAACAGAACCAAAAAATCTGGGCCCAGGGATCTTTTCTGAGACTGATACTCCAACCAAGGACCATGCATTGATATAACCTAGAACCCCTGCACAGATGTAGCCCATGGCAGTTCAGTCTCCAAGTGGTTTCCCTAGTAAGGGGAACAGGGAACATGAACTCAATGACCTGCTCTTAGATTACCTTCCCCTGAGCAGGGGTTGGGAGGTAGCCTTACCAGGCCACAGAGGAAGACAATGCATCCAGTCCTGATGAGACCTGATAGGCTAGGGTCAGAGGGAAGGGGAGGAGGACCTCTACTATCAGTGGACTGGGGAATGGGCATGGGAGGAGAAGAGGAAGGGAGGGTGAGATTGGGAGGGGCCTACAGCTGGGCTACAAAGTGAATATATTTTAATATTTAAAAAACTTAAAGAAATAAAACAAATAAATAAAAAAGGAACGTTGGAAAAAAAAAAGAATGCAGTCAACTTTCTGTTTTCTTTTGTTTCCACATGATATGGTAAAGGGAAGAAGGATGGCCTGTGAGGCAGCCAGGGCTTGCAGGGAGCTGGCTGCTAAGCTGATCACACAAACTTTCACATTTACCTGTGATCATTGTAAGTTTTTCTTGTGAGGTTGGAGTTGACAGGCATCAGCCAAACTTGCAGTTCTTGGAGAACTTTATCTTTCTTTCCCAACATAATATTTTTATTAATTATCTGGGAATTTCATACAATGCATTCTGCTCACTGGTCAAAGTACTGAAGACACGAGACCCAGTGCTCAGCCCTAAACAGAACATCTGTATCAATCCCACAACCACCACCACCCCTCAGGGAGCATCAGGGAAGAGGGGGTGGAAATAACAATAAGAGCCAGAGAATGGGGAGGTGAAATACTGTCTCTGGAAACAGTGTGGCTCTCACGAACTCACGGCAGCTGTGATTACCTGCACAAGATAAAGCTGACCCAGAATCCCAATAGAGATGGAACAGATGATTGCCCCCACCCCACCCCCACTTACTGAGTAGTAGGGAGTTGGCAGTTGAAAGTTGCTGGGAAGGGAGAATCATTCTTTATTGACTATTGGCACTGGTAGGACATCCATGCTTCAGTGAATGGCCTTATGGACCATACATACCTGGGCTGTACTGGCTGGACTTTGTGGGTTATCAAAAGAGGAGAGAGAGAGAAAGAGAGAGAGAGAGAGAAAGAGAGAGAGAGAGGGGAAAGGAAAAAACTCATGAAGGAAGTTCAAGAAAAAAGAAAAGGGGAGAAGGTATGATCCTATTTCCTTGTATAAATGTATGTAATTCTCAAAAAATTTAAAAATTTGTTTTAAGAAAGAGCGGACATGACATTAAAAATCAACATAATTGCTATAATTATATTTAAAATATAGTTGGTGAAATTTTTGAAATAAAAGACAACTGTGAGCTTTATATATGTGTAAAAGGAATGCCAGACCAAGACTGCGTTCTTGAGAGAGTTCGGATCTGTTTTCACACTGTCTTTAGACAGTTCTTAGCCTGTTTGGCAGGTAGATCTATGCGGGGAATGTACTAAGTAACCTGTGCCATCGCTAAGTGCAGTCATAGGTAAGTGTGCAAGCTTCCCAGAGAAATCCGTCAGCCTCCTCCATATGAAACTGAATCTATTCAAGGCAGCCATCTCCTTTGAATAGATTTGAAGTTGGCACATAAAACAGTGTTTACATATTTAATATACTGTGGGTGTCTACTGGAGGGAATGTAGCAATCAGTGACTGTAGAGGTTATAGCTATAGGGAGCCAAGAAACTAATAGGTATTTAAAAATACTGTTGAATCCACACATATTTTTCAGAGGTCTTCTAGACATCGCAACACGTTTATCGAAGAACTTCTGAGAGGGCCAAGATATTTCTAGTGCTAAACATGAGCGCATGAAGAAGTACATTTGCAGTATGTTGGAGGTAGGGCAGAGACAGAAAATAAGCTCTTTTGGTGGTTCTGTTTTATGGTGAGCTGAACTCATGTGGAATGGGAAAGTTGGAAGAAATCAGTCTTTGCAAAGAATCATCTACCAAGACCTAAAGGCCAATAAAAAGACCAATAAAAAGTAAATTTTTATTGTAAAAATTACATATATTTATTTACTTTCTGTGGGTGGGCATGCCAACCGCTTGCTCCATGGTGTGTGTTTGAAGGTCAGGAGTTTAGGCTCTCCTTTTACCAGGCGGGTCCCGGAACTCAGGTCATCAGGCTTGGTGTTAAGCATCTTGTTCCTCAGAGCCATCTTGATGGCCCTGGGAATATAATCCTTAACCTATGTAAAGTATGCCTTTCACCTCCACAATGTTTGTGCTTTTGTGGTGGAAAGAATCAAGCACAGCTAGAGAAAGGCCGCCCCACACACCTCGAACACTTCCTGAAGAGGCAGACAGGGCAGGTAAATGGTGCATCCTCTCAGCCCAGCAGGAAGTGGAGTGAGCTGCAGCTTAGCTCGGCGGACAGGCCGAAAGAGTGGGCAAACGGTTATGGATAGATACAGACAGATGTTGGGAGACAGGAGGAAGACGTGGACTTGGGGGAACCTGGGGCAAGGGACTCCTCAGCGGAATTGTGGTAACTCCATGAGAACAACCCCAAGAAGTTAGCAGAGCATGGCGAAGGACAGAGCACCCCAATGTGTGTGTGTTGGGGGGACACCTGGAGCATCATCAGATGCCACCGCCAGCTGTGGCACACCTCTGTGAAGACTAATCACTGATCTTTTCAGATAGAATCACCAGGACCGTCCTTTAGAACGGTGCCATTCTTTCAGGCTGTCACTTACGCACATTCCTGGGCGGTTCCCAGACAGCCTGAGGCTAACATAAAGTGCAACTTTCCAAGCGTTCTTGGTTGGGGCGTGGGTGGAGAACAAAGAAAAGACTGGGAAATTCTTCATAGGAAGTACCACGGGCACCGCTTCTCGTCCCACATTGCTTTCACTTATTTCGTAAACTGCCCTAAAGGCAAGGAGACATGTCTTTGGATGTTTGAAAGAGGTCCAGGTGCAGTTCTCAGTAGCCACAAGCACGGGGCCTTCACCGTCTGTCTTTACTCTGTTCAGACCTAGTTCTTGAGTGGCGCCGACTTCATCGTCCCATATTCTTGCTCAGCTTCACTGGGGGGCTCCGTGTTCAGAGTGAGTATGTTTGTAAAATATTCAGAGCAGCAGCACAGCAAATACTGGGCGTTATAGGTGAGAAAGCACATGGCCAGAAGCATCTTGTCAAGTTGTGCCTCTGAGAAAGCTGGGAATTGCCATCATCTTAACATTTAAAGGTCTCGGCCTTTAGAGGGACCTGACAGCAGCATACCTGGAAAATTAAAGGCTCTGAAGTAAATGCATTTTCTTTTTAAAGTATGTAATTGGAGTGAATGTCCCCCTCTGAATATTCAGGTGTGGATATTTTAGTCATGCTATGAATCATTATGATGGAAAATGCACAAGAGATTAGAACATAAGTTATACCTATGATTAATATGGTTGCTTTCTTCTCAATATGCAAATGTCCTTAAAAAGAAGTAACACTCTAAATTTTTATTAATGCTTCCAAATTACTTCAGGCATTTTGTAACTTCAGGCAATACATAACTTCATGAAGAGCATAAGAGAGACTTTGCTGTCTGATTATTTAAACCATATTTTTTATTTTATCAATACAATGATTGAGGTTGAATTTTACTCATACTTACATAATTACCATCTTCCCACTATTTATTCATATTTTCCACCCATTTTCCTATGGAATCACTAGTACTTTTTGTCTTGACTTATCACAGTTATATGAACAGAAAAAAAAAGGAAAAAAATTACTTTCTTTTTAGAAGTGAGAGGGACAGCTTCTTGTTCATTTTAGGGGGCTTTTGTGAAGGGTTTTTGTTTGTTTCGTTTTGTTTCTTCTTGTTCACAGGAAAAGCACATTTTAAAGGTGGACTCTCACAGTTCCCACTATGTATGGCATTTAAACAGGGTGTTACTTTTGAACAAGTGCTTGGTGAACCTTGATTTAGAAGCATTCCTGCTTCAACACACTGTTCCGAATTGCCCTCTGTCAAAGACACACATCTCAGGAGGCGAAGGGGTTAGGGCTGGAATTTGCCTTGGCAGAGTAGATGACCACAAGGCACAGAGACTCAAGCAGGCCTAGGAGGAGGCATGTGAGGATTGCAGAAACAAAACAAAACAAAACAAAACAAAACAAAACAAAACAAAATGAAACAGCTACTTAAGTAGTTTGTAGAAAGTGGGACTAGAGAAAAACGAGGCGGTTTTGAAATGATAGTTTTCCTGAAAGCCCATTTACTTAATTTTAGGCATTTTAAAGATGTCACGCATGTTTTCAAGTTTCTTGAGATCATGAGGAAGCTTGAAACATAGACTTTAACATACAGTTGGGGAACCTGTTCTGAGCCACCCTTTACACTAATGATGGGAATTTCCTTACCACACAGCACAGATGTGACCTGCGAGGTCAAGGCCAGTACCTGGCTGAGTTATGCTTAGAGCTGAATTTCTAGCTCTTTGGCTGTTGGTCTCCTGTCCTTATCCTTAGTTGTAACTTGAATGTTTGCAGAATACTTCATTTCTGTCTGCAGGTTTCTTCTTCAGGAAGGACAGATAGAAAGAGGTCGTGTGTCATATGTGTGTCATGTGTGTGTCTGAGGTGTCACATATTCAGCCACAGGGCTCACTGGCCTCCTGTGTTTGTCCCCTTATTCTGTGAAGACAGCCAGCAGATGTGTACTGCGTGTTTTGTGGACAGCCCCAGCTGTTGTTAAGGCACATTCTTCCGTGGCTGTAGATTGCAGTGTTTTGGGTTCAGCCCACAGGCAGGACCCCTGGGGCCTGCCATCTACACCATGACCTGCATTCCTTGGAGAGAGTGAGGTTGGCCATTTCTGGCTCTCAGAGCTGCTGCATAACTCGCTGTTATCTCAGCCGTTTCCTGGGGAGGCTTTTTCCTGGCTTGTGCCTGTGTCCTCACTCATTAGGAGGACCTCTGAGGTCAGACTGGGATTCCGTTGTATTGTAGAGGGCCAGTATCCAGTTTGGCTCCCTTTACCATACCCTTTCCGGGTCCCAGGTCTTTGCAACACTGTTTTACTACATAGTGTGGCATGGCTTGGGCAGTGTGCTCCTTCACAAAAGCAGCCTGACACTAGCATGTGTGACTGCCCGATGTGCAGTGACCTCACTGTGACCTCTATGCAGACTCCCCATTCTGCTGTCTCCATATTCCTTCCTGGAACTTCCTTTCCTCACCTCCTCCTTCCCAGAATCCTTTCCCTTATCTCTGTAGTATAGAAAGCTGATGCCAAAAGCTGAGTCCGGTGGTTTTTCTAACTTTCTCTCCTGGCTTTGCAGCTGTGCAATTGTTAAACACCTGTCTGTCATCTGCAGGGCACCTCTGTGGTTATGGTCCAGGTTAGTTTGTGTCACCTTGAATAGAATGGTTTGTACAATAAGGCCCTTTCCCCTGATTCTGTTCCCACACTCCTTGCTGATTATTTCTCCTGGTATGCCCTGATTCGGTTTCATATTTTGTTTGTGTTGTTTTGTGAAATTATTTCTACTTTTCCTGAATCTCTCTAACTCTGCTTTGGATTGAACAGCTTTGCTAAGTCAATGAGGACTCTGGGCAGGGGAGAGGCATGTGTAACCTCTGGTCACCTCTCCTTCTCATGCCTCCTTTCCCCTGAAGTTTTGAGGCCAGAGGAGAAAGTGATAAAGGATTGACATCTTTGCATTTCCTAATCTTAGTCACCTTGTTGAGGAATTGGTGTTAGATCCACAAAAGGCCTCACTCCTTCTCAAGCTACATTTGCATTTCCCTAGGCTCATGGCTCCTATCCAACTGAAGAAGGACCTATGGGCTCTGTAGGCTTAGATTTTTCACCAAACCTACTTTATTTAGGGTTCTTAAAAACCCCTTTATCACCCTTCCAACAAACCTTAGAAAGATTAATAGGGAAAAGGGCTGCAGACCTCTTTTTTATCTACTTCCTGCTAATTAGGGTCGATGGGCTTTTAAGGGATCACCAAAGTCAGTCCTTGGGATATCAGCAGTCCAGCCCAAAGGCCAACACCAAGCAGCCACACAAATCAGCAGAAGTGAAAGCCACAAGACTTTCAGTGGCATTGCCCTGAGAAGTTCTATAGAACATTTTTCTCTTCGAAGTCAAGTGTTGAAGCATGAAGATCAGCATCAATGTCAATCCAAAAAGCCAAAGCCTCACTGTGCATGGGCCTCTATGTATCTCCTCTCCTCAGAGTCCACCCACGGATGTTCTCAGCTGGCCAGTCATAACCCTTGCACGAGAGAGCTCACAGCAAAACATCATATGCCCTCTCACAAGCCAACCCCCAGCAAAACATCACATGACAAAACTGAGTCTTCAAAGAAACCACAAACTTCCACTTCATGGCTCCATCTTGATCTCGACACATGGATTATCTCCTACTCTATTATTATTATTATTTTTATTCTAAAAGCTCTAAGTGCCAGGGACACCTATCTCTAAGCAGAGCTGAACAGCTGAGTTGAAAACTGTCACAAGGCCATTCCTGTGCTTCCTCTTTTGACTTCCTTGGGTCAATTGTGCTTTCTTTGTTGAGTTTGTTATTCTTCCAAATACAATGTTGGTAGGAGCTTCACATGCGAGTGTGTGGTGTTTATTTAGGCAGACTATGAATACCAGTTGGAGCATTATTCCCATGAAAACTAAGGTTTTGATTTGAAAGTATACCCGTTTTACTGTGTTTACCCTTCTGTTGGCTACTAAGAAGGCCTTTTTTTTTCCTGTTTTAAATGAATGTGGGCAAGGAGGACCATGCCTAACCTAACATCATGTTAAGAGGGTACCTACTGTAGGTGATTTGTTATTTCTTTGTGCCACGCTGTCACCTAGAAGAATGCTTGTGTTGCTCACCAACATTCTGCTTCAAATTTTGCACACGTTGGCACTTCCTATCTCCATCCCAGTTATTCTAACTAAGGATTGGGGTTCCTGTTGGGAAAGGACATCCCCTGGCAAACTCCAGAATCTATACTATTGGCTACAAAATAGGTGTATAGCACATTGACACTCTGTACTTCCTGTTTTGTTCTTTAGAGTCGTGTGTAGTTGGAGCTAATCAGTCAGCTCAGGTTTTCTATCTTTTATTTTTAATAAAAGTGAGATGTTGCTAAGTTCCTCAGGCCAGGTAATGCTCTTGTTTTACAAAGCAAGTGTCCTGCCTGGTTGGTTGCCTGCTTGATAAGAGCTGGAGCCATCTGAGAGGAGGAGACCTCCACTGAGAAAATACCTCTATACGATCAGCCTATAGGCAAACCTGGAGCCCATTTTCTTGATAATGATTGACATAGGAGGATCCAACTCACCGTGGGTGGTGCCACTCCGGGCCCAGTGGCCCTGGGTTCTGTAAGAAGGCAGGCTGGGCAAGCCATGAGGAGCAAACCAGTTAGCAGCACTCCTCCATGGCCTCAGCTCATGTCCCAAGGTCCTTCCCCAGCTTCCCTCAGGGATGGACTTAAACTATAACCTGGAATAAACATCCCAGTTGCTGTTGGTCACGGTGCGGTCATCACAGCAAACAGAAACCCTAACTAAGGCACGAGTCTTGTCTATGAGAAGGCCAGAGAGAAACTTACTTGGTCCACAGTAAATATGAGCGGCTGCTGGTTGCCCTCAAGTTGAATTGGCTTCTGCTGGTTACCAGCACGGCTTGCCAACTTAAAGGAAAAGCAATCAAATCGACAGACGGGTTAGTGATATCTCAACTGTGACTTGCTTCAAGGAAAGTTCGAAGCCAGATCTCATCAGCACATGAGAAGGAATATGTTTGTTTTGTGCCTTACAAAAAGCACATTATTTGGGAAATACCAGGGGGCCAAGCCCTGCTTTCCATCTCCTTTGATATAAAATCACACATTAGTGAAGAAGGCTGAAGAGAGGCAGTCCAGACTGTGGCCTGGGAAGCCAGCTGTAGGTCCATGCATACAAGATCTCCAGGCTGCTTTTCTGCCCTTTACTGGGACAGGGGCTGCTGTGCCAACACATTAGCATTTAGGGTTCTTGGAAATACCTTAGAGGTTAGATAAACTTGGAACACATCACTTCCTAAGACATGAGATGGGAACCTGCGGTGTGCTTGAAGACTAAGGAATGCCAGTCTTAACAGTAAATGCTTCAACACTGCCACGTGTAAAGGGGGATTTCAACTTAAAGCGAGTAAGTCTGAAGAGTGGAGAGCTGTGCACTTGGTTCCTTTCTCTGTCTTTTGATGCCTTCTGGCTGTTGTCTTGTTCATTTTGTGCTTATCAGTGGGGTCAGTGCTCGGACTCTCCATCAAGTGTGTCCAGAGTGGGTTGGAATGCAACTTCTAATCCCCGTGGTTTTATGCAATCTTAAACTGAAAGCTTCACTGGGCACTGGCTCTCAGGCATTGCAAGGGATGAGGGTGGCCCAGTTCAGAACAGAAGCACATAGCCTGCACGTGTCTTCAGTGTTAAGGTGAGAGGGGACGGGACATGAATGCCCCTAGCCACCTCAGCCCTGTGACCTGATGTGGCAGTGTTTGTTTTTTCTCTGTTTCTATTAAGCTTGCCTATGCAAAGGACCCCTTTCCAGCAAGAGATAAGGGGACTCAGTAACGGGTAGGTTTGGAGACATCGCACAAGCATAGCTGTTGTTGTATAATAATTCACTTTCTGACCACTAGATGGTGCTCATTCACTTCCAAATTTGCTGTTGAGGCTGTTATTTATTTATTTTTTCCTTTTTCTTTTTCTTTTTTCCCATCTTCTTTTGTTTGTTCTATTGTTGGAAAGAGGGTAGACAACCAAATGATTCTTAAACTGAGAGTCCGTGAGCCTCTACAGGTGCAGGTATATGAGAACATTGTTGTGGCTGTCCAGCCTGTGAAAGAATGCACGCGAGCGTGAGCACACACACACACACACACACACACACACACACACACACACAGAGAGAGAGAGAGAGAGAGAGAGAGAGAGAGAAAATTGATTTATATTCTACAGAACCATTTTGACACTTATATTGGACCAGTAAATAATGATTACAAGAAGCATTCTCATGGACTTGTCTGGTTCTCATTGTAGATTTGAGAATCCTCTAGATGAAATGCCTGTACTGTGAATGGGCGTGGCTCAGATGTGCTGTGAGGAGCCTCAGGTTCTCCAGGCCTCATGGCCTGATGGCCACTGGGTTCTCAGTGTAGCAGCTGAAACAGGAAGCAAAACTGGGGACACTCGAGACGGGAATCCAGATCGTGGATAGCATTCCTCAGAGGGTGACTCGTGCAGGCATCCTAAGGGAAGTGTGGGGAAAGTTAGCTAGCAGAAACAGAGAAAAGATCAAGCTGTGTCTAGGCAGGAGTCACTGGGAAATGAGCAGTGAGAATAGCTGGCGATAAAATGGGGGTTCTCTCCTAGCTTGTGGTGGGCAGGCATCCTGGGGACATTGCTTTTAGGTTCCCTGAGCTTAGGATAGTGAAAGACATTTTAGAAAAGTTTCTGCATTTTAGAAAGTGTTCTGAGAAAGTTTGGAGCGGTGTGAAAGTCTTTGCAAATGTCAGAGGTGGGATTAAAAGACAGACTAAGGAACCACTTGGGCAGGAGCAGCAGACGGACAGCGCAGGGAGGGGCAGGACGCCAGTGAAGAGGCTGAATCAGTGACGTTCAGCTGTGAGCATCTCCCTCCCGGAGCCAAGGTACCCCATTCTGTGCATTCCGAAGCTGCAGGGTGTTGTCAAAATGTGATCTCATCTCCTGGTCAGAGGAGTGGGTCGTCTTGCAAATATGGGTTTCTCCTTCCCTTCCTTTCCTGGACTCTCCCCCTCTATTGACCTGTTGCACCTCAAAATGTGTAATGTGCTCAGAATGGTATTGACTCCGATGGGTGTGTTTGGCTGGCTATGGTGGGATCCCAAAATGGAAAGATGTGTGTAGTTCAGGAAAAATCCCCACCCAGCGGTACCGGGACCTTAAGCTGGGTAATTCCTGCTTTGGAAGAACCAAAGACCCTGCAATTGTGGACTGTACCTAGATACTTTCCGATCTCATTGATAATGATCATGACCTATTGATGATCACAACCAAATTTCCTGTTTCTTTTTATCACTAATGAAAATGGGCATAGAACTCTCCACTTACCGCAAAATGGTCTTGATCTGCCCCAGGCTGGCCAGTAAGGTGTCAGAACCCCCAGACTGCTAAATTCTGGGAAGCCGGTGAGAGAGGACTGACCAATAGGCTTGTGAGGAGCCCTCCCTCTGCTGGAAGATTGCAGCTGTGTCTCACCCTCACTCCAGTCCCTCCTCGTGACCCTCACAGGCCTCCCCACTCACTGCATCTGGCCCTCAGTCCTTTCATCTTGCACTCCATTTTCTCTCAAGCAGTAATCTGTTACCATGTATAAAATAGCTTATATAATGTAGCTTTGCCTCCAGGTGCCTTACTCAAGCTCTGTATATGTTGGGGGGTTGTCTTTGCCAACACCTTCCCCACCACCACTACCCCCCTCCTCAGTGCACTACCTGGGTCAGTGGAAGTAATTAGAAATACCTCTCGGATGACTGAGCACTTCCCTATATAAAATTCAGTTGAACAGACAAAGCATGGTGTGTAGCAGTCGCTCTAAATGAACTCTGTAGAGATATGAAATATTCCTGCAGAGATATGAAATGGCCTTTGTTGTTCTACTAACGTTGACCCATGAGAATGTTTTCTATAATAAATTATCGAAGTCTGAATTGTGGACAGAGTTGGAAGACATTGAGTTATAGGACCAGTTCTGAGCCCTATAAAAAACCACTTTTCTAGGGCAAGTTACTAATGCTGCTTTCTATGTCAGTTTTCCATGTTAAAAAAAAAATTTCACAAAGCTAAAACTTGTATTAAATAAATTATTCTATTATCTTTAGAATGGGGCCAGGAATATAGCTGGCACTTAATTCACAAAGCAAATTCATAAATACCTTCTTTTATTTCATAATGGTATGATTTGCTTATTTTGTAAAATTTGAAGTTAAATCACTCATCCAGTTTTCAGAAGAGGAAAAAGAAACATTGATAGATGCACAATTCAGGCACTTTCCTATGCTTTTGATTACAGTGATCACACAGTGCAGTAACTGCTGGGTTTATCGCGGAGTATTTTCTATTGTGGCATCCATCTCAAAGCAGGGAGTTTAGGGAGGAGTCAAAGTCTCACTAACGCCTTTCTTCCTGTTCATTCCAGATCCCCACATCAAAGTTTCCGGGAAGAAAGATGATGTGAAAGAAGCCAAAGAAATGATCATGTCTGTCTTAGACACAAAAGTAAGTGGGTGGGGAGGGCTCTCAACTGAAAGGACACTCCACGCTGGTGACCAAGAACCACGTGGAGGAGGGAAAAAAACAGGAGAAGAAATAAGGAAGGTTTGAAAAGGTGCATGTGATTCTGCTAGGGGGCAGGGAGATAGAGAAAATGCTTCATTGGAATGGTATCATTTCAAGTAATTAATATGTGTGTGCATGTATACATATATATGTCAATATGTGTATATATACATAAATATGTTTGCGCACGTGTGTCATCTTCAAAAAGATACGCTGGTCCTAGCTAGTACAGGGGTAGGTAACAAAGACAGTAGAAATGAGCACATTCGCTTTTCTGAGATCATAGGAGCTCTGTAGCAACATATGTGCGTGTGTGTGTGTGTGTGTGTGTACGTGTTCATGCTTGGCCTGGAATTGGACACATATAAAGAACACGTTAACAAAAGCTAAACACATGTAAGTCTTCACTCCGTTGTGATGCTGTCTTCTTAAGCACACCTGAAGGCCTTGCTATATGCAAGGCACTTTATGTTGTACAAATAATAATTTATTTTTTTCCTCAAAAGTAACTCACCACAGAGATGTTAAAGAATTTTGTCAGCATCTCAAAGCTGATTAAATAGGGAGGTGATTCCAATTCAGGCTATGGTTCTGGCTTTTCTCCCCCTTACTACTAAGTATGATATCAAAATATTTCTGATCTTGCCTTCCTGTCTTACGTTTTTCTGGATTTTTTTGTTCATTAATATTATTATTAGATTTAAGAATTATTTACCTTGTAGTTATTAAGTATCTTGGGGGTTTTTTATCCCCTAAAAGGGGAATACTTTCTAATATTTCAAAGGTTAAAGTGAAAGAAGTTAAGCTTAAAGATAGAAATACTTCTGAGCCAAGTCAAAACTTTATGATTTTAGAAGGTTTTAAAAATCACTGATATTTTAACATCTTGAGTCAAGAATGCCATTAACAGTCTTGAACATTCAAAATGTTTTACGTTGGCCCTTGTAGCATTACACTCAATCCCTCGGAATTAAATATTTGGATGTTCGTTTGACCGACATCTTTTTATTCCCTGTGTCTTGGGGTTTTACCCTTTCTTTTACTGTACCCAAACCTGTGTTACTCCGGCCTTCGGCTGCCAGGGTCCATGCCTTGTTGGTCCTTCTCCACTTCTCCTCCCGTCCATCCTCTGGAAGACAGATGGTTGTGTAAGGGTGGGCGGGTAGGAGCACAGCAGCCCCTGTGTGTAGGAACCCACACAGCATGCTTGTGTGATCTCAGAGGGGGGCTTCATTGCTAGTCATGATCCCTCATCGTCATAGTTCCACCGCCCAACATAGCATCTCTAGTCACGTGATCACACTTTCATCTGTCTTTAGCTACTTGAACTGTTTCATGAATAATGCCTTCAAGAGAAAAGAGAAAGTCTCCCTGAATAATTTATTTGCCCTTGCAACTGACTGTATTTAAGAGGGAATTTTCTCAATATGTATTATGGTTTAAAAAAAAAATTGTCACCACCTTCTGACAAACTCGTTATAAAGTAAGATTTCTTCCTAATGAAGAAGCCGATAGAAATTTGTAAGATTGAGACTGTGCTGCTGAGAAATCTGTAGTTTCCCAGGGAGTCCGCTATCTGTTGGTGCTGGCGTGCCATAAGGGCATGGCGCTTGGCGCTGTTTAATGCATCAGGACGCCCCCCTGCTTCTGCACAGAGCAACCGAGTCACCCTGAAGATGGACGTCTCCCACACGGAGCACTCGCACGTCATCGGCAAGGGCGGCAACAATATTAAGAAGGTGATGGAAGAGACAGGCTGCCACATCCACTTTCCAGATTCCAACAGGAACAACCAGGCGGAGAAGAGCAACCAGGTGATGCCCCTCTCCACACCCTTGAGTCTCAGTGTGCAAATCCCTTCTGAGGAGAGATGGGGGCAAATCGCAATCGGAGTGATCTGTAGAGGGCAGGCATTGTAGGCAGTGTACCCCAAACCCACAGGAGGCTGAGGTAGTCTCAAGATGAAGACCACGGTGAAGAATGAGAGTCTGTCAGCCTGGTCCAGCGTGTGTCTCCATAACTGTGGGAGGGGTCCTTGAGGTCACCTTCTAACAGGCGGTGCACAGAGCCCCCCTTCCTCACACTGGCGGGATTACAGCTGTGTTTGCTCTCGTGCACAGCCCCGGGGCTGCTTCTCTTTGGAAGTCGTGGGTCCACGAACAAGCAACCCCAGTCCTTGAAGACAGCATACCACCGTCTGCTGTGTTCTTTAGATGACACAGCTAGTGCCGTGATGTGACTCTGTCAGTCCCGAGGACGAATGGGGATTGTTTCGTGTTGGGGTATATGTGCGGCCTAGGTAGAAAGCCTTGACTGAGGGCACAGCCATCATCCAGCATACCTGATGGTCGCTGTGACACTACCTAAAGAGCAAGTGTCCTGGAACTCAGTTCTCCCACCCAGCCTAAGACAAACACTTTAGTTGGTGGTTCATGGTGAGGCCCAGGGCTCTGTGGAGAAAGCTGGCTCTGGATTACCTACCAGCAGGTATGGTGGAGGAAGGCGGATGGCTAAGGGCCTAAATACAACCTTATCATTGCTGTTAATACGTTCCTGATACACTGAGAAAAAAAAAAAAAAAGACTTTAAACCAAAGGGGGAAATGCTGTGGACGAAAGTAATGATAAAGGGATCAGAATGGCCTCCTGGGAGCTACTGGCTGTGGCTAAGTCCAAGGGGTGACATAGATCAATGGCCAGGCATCACTAGAGGAGGGTTTCATTAAAATCAAAGTCCGGTTTGGTGGGTTTGGCTGAGGTTTGTTGGTCATGAGTCCCCATGCCCACAGGCTGAGCAGCAGGGAAGGCCGACGTGGGCTTGAGTGGTAGAGCAAGCCTCGCTCTCTTGTTTTGCAGGTGTCGATAGCAGGACAGCCAGCAGGAGTAGAATCGGCCAGATCGAGGATTCGGGTAACTGCGCCCAGCTGTGGGATTGTCCGCGCATGCGCACCACATTTACCTACCGAGGCCCTGCAGTAGCCTCATTCGCTGTTCGGTAACCAAGTCCCGATTTCAGTAAGCATAGAGACCATGGGACAGGGTGCCTTCCTGAGCACCTGAGCCTCTCTTACCTGGTCTGTGTTCGTCAGTAGACTACAGCATTCTAGGTTTACTTGTTAATGCGTCTCTATAGGAAACTTTCTGAAAAGGTTCTAGGCTTTGGCCTGACTCAGTGATCAGTTCAAGGCAGAGGGTGCCGCAGGCAAAAGCCTCCTTCCGTTAGGAAACAATGGCACACTGCACTGAAGCTCCGGCCCTCCCGTGAAGGCAATTCATGTCTCAAAGCCCGTCTTCAGGAGAGAGCACATGGTCTACGTGGCCCCTGCAGACACCATGCTTTACGGCTAACTTTGGCCTCTCCTAGGAGCTGCTTCCTTTGGTGCTGATGTTCGAGTTACCGATCGCTGGGATTCTCCAGCCGGTCCCGGATCCTAACGCCCCCTCCATCCAGCGCATCTCACAGACATACAGCGTTTCTGTGTCGTTTAAGCAGAGGTCTCGGATGTATGGTGCTACTGTCATAGTACGAGGGTCTCAGAATAACACTAATGCTGTGAAGGTGGGTGAAGTCAAATGACGTCGATTTTTTTTTTTTTTTTTTTGAGACAGGATTTCCTACCTCAGGCTTCCAGCTACTGGGCTCCTAGATTAGACATGTGCCACCACATGCCACCACCAGTACAAGTTTTATGTTTACGGATAGCAGAGTCCTTGGCATCCGGAAATGTCTTCTTGTGGGCTTATAGAGCAGGCTTCTGATAGTCCCATCGTGTTGGAGGTCCGACAGAAACTTCGTCCGTATAGGGACAGTTGTATTTGATGGGATTGGTGTCCCCTGCCCCCCGCCCCCACCCCCAACTCTGCTCTCCTCCGCTAGGAAGGGACGGCCATGCTCTTGGAGCACCTTGCAGGAAGCTTGGCCTCCGCCATCCCCGTGAGCACGCAACTGGACATTGCAGCCCAGCACCACCTCTTCATGATGGGCCGGAACGGGAGCAACGTCAAACACATCATGCAGAGGACAGGGGCGCAGATCCACTTTCCCGACCCTAGCAACCCACAGAAGAAATCCACCGTCTACCTCCAGGGCACCATCGAGTCTGTCTGCCTGGCAAGGCAATATCTCATGGTAAGGCTCCTGGAGTTAGGTTGGTGGGGCTTTTCTGTCGTGTCTTCGAATGTTGTGTGTTTTCACACCGACTCTGCAATCCTGCTATTAGGAAAAGCAGTTTTGAAGTCTGGCCAAACAGGGGAAAACGTCCTGGTAAAAGGAAATAAACTGGAGAGTAAGGGTCATTGTGCCTCCACAGGCTAAATCTCGTTGCTGTAGGGAAGCAATTTTCTTATATTTTTCTTAACTTAGACTAAACACAGACGAGACTGTAAATGACTGTACTTTGTGGTGTGGATGGAAGGCGACTGTGTTTGACGTGGGGCGCTGGTGGGTAGTTCGAAAACTAAAAATACCATCTAAAGGTCACCTTCAAAGGCTGAGGGCATGGCTCAGCTGACAAAGGGCCTTCCACAAAAGGGTGAAGGTCTGAGTTTGGACTCCCAGCACTCATATGAGAAGGCAAGTGTGGAGCCATGTGTCTGTAATCCCAGAGCTGATCAGTGTGGATGGCTGATCAGCTAGTGAGTTCCAGGTTCATGAAGGGAAACTCTTTCTAACTGAATGAATGAATGAATGAATGAATGAATGAATGAATGAATGTGGAGAGGAAACAGTAGAGGAAAATGCCTGCTGTTGGTCTCTGCCCATCACAGATTATACCCACACGTACGTTAAACACATGACCTTTGGCAATCTGAAACATGTATGTATTGAATACATTCACTATATAAATAAAAATACCATTTCACTCATGAATTTGAATGCCGTGAAAGAAAAAAAAAATCAGTTTTATCATTCAAAAGCATTCTAATTTCAGGCCTTTCTCTCCTTCCCGTGTTTATTTGAAACCCTAGTGTGTGGGTTGGTATGTAGTGACAGCAGACAGCCATATTGCTGGTCTGGCAAAGACTTGTAGTAAAAACAGATTGCACTCTCTCACTCGGTGTTCAGTCTTTACTGACACTTGAGTCAATGGGCATCAGGGGTGACCTTGGCTTTTAACTGGCAGGGTCTTTTTTTTTTTTTTTTTTTTTTTTTTTTTTTTTGGCCGGGTTTTTTTTTTTTTTTTTTTTTTTTTTTTTTTCAGAGAACCCAAGTTTGTATTGTTGAGTCCAGTCCGTCCCTCTGATAGATGAAACTTCTTATAACTAATCAGGGCAATGAGAGCTTTAAAAATTCATTTTCTGTCAGTGCTGGCTTTGGTTAGCCACGTTTATTTTTACTATATTGTTGTTACTGCTCTGACAGTGGAGCGGGCACATTTACATATAAGAGCTGCCACAACTGCCCATCATAGTGTCCTTGTCAGATGTTATTTTTAAGCTTAAAATGCTTGAAAAGTTCACAGATTTACCTTCCTACTTTGACCACACCTGCCAAAAATATAGATGTATTTTGAAAGGCACTATTGCACAATATTGAAAAAAAATAAAAGTCACTTTTATTCATGAGTGAAAAAGACAACTTATTCCATTTTGATCACAGTGTGTTCAGCAATGTCTAATACATGTGAAAAACAAAAACAAAAACAAAAAAAAAAACCAACCAGCAACCAACGGCTTGAGCTGAACAGCATTCTGTGCATTCTACTTGTAGACGGGCTCAGGTGCCGGTTGCTGCGATGGCTGACTTGTGGGACCCCTGCTCTCTTTTCTAGGGGTGTCTCCCTCTTGTGTTGATGTTTGATATGAAGGAGGAAATTGAAGTCAGCCCTCAGTTCATGGCGCAGCTGATGGAGCAGCTAGATGTGTTCATCAGCATTAAACCAAAGCCCAAACAGCCAAGCAAGGTGGGTTCAGCCTCTGCACACAGTGAAACGTGTGTGATACCGTTCTCTATTTGCTTTGGTTGTTTGTTTACACGGGACTAATTTCTAACATGCGTGAGAGTATCTGTTTGCTGATAAAAGTATAATCATTTGTAACTGTGTCCTCCTCTATCTGTCATTCATTTTTTTTCATATGGCTATGTTTTTTTTGGGGGGGGGGTCATTTTCAGTAACCACTAGCTTTCTATAAAAACATGAGAAAGAAAGGTCTATTTTTTCTTACTTTGTAACAAGAAATCAACCAACCCAGCCAATAAATAGGCTAATGAAATGAGCAGACTGTTCCAAAAATAAAAAAAGATGTACACAGGGCTAGCAAATATAAAAATGCTCAGCCTCACTAGCCATGGGAGAAATGCAAATTTAAACTCCATGAAGGTCCCATCTCACCCCTGTCAGAGCAGCATTCAGCCAGAAAATGGGTAACGGCAAGTACTGGCGAGGAAGCGGACAGAAGGGTTCACTTACTTAGACACTGATGGTGGGAGAGTAAACTAGTCTAGCCGCTATGGAACTCAATACTGAAGCTTGCCAGAAAGTCAAAGTAGACCTACCATATGAGTGAGCTATCCCGCTCCTGGGCGTTTATTTTTTAGTAGGACTCTTAATTTGCAATCAGCTGACTACCGCCTTTACCTGATTGCTCGTGCAATCGCTAAGGCGACTTGTATGTTACATGTTTGTGTGTGTACACATTCAAGTCAGTTCGTGGAACATTTCCCGAACTTGCTATCTGCCAGCCACTGGGCTAGCCGAGCAGAGCAGTTGACTTTTCTGTTCTGTTCTTCTCTTTAATAAAGGCCAGAAGTGATGAAATCGCTTAGTCCAGTGTCGTCTGGTAATTACATGGACGGCAGGTGCCCAGTGGGAGAGATCTGATATTAAGTGCCCCCGAGAGGGCGAGGAGAGAGGGGCGTTCCTACGTCGATACTGTGAGAGTTGATGCGGCCCCTTTGCCGAGCAACTCTGTGGTGGCACCGCCGGTTGTCGCCGGCAGCCAATGTGCTGCTACTGTGCGGGCCGGGCAGGGACGGCAGGGTAAAAACTCCCAGACTGGAGCAGCATGCTAGGTGGCAGTGTTCCCATGCCTAGATTTTTCGAGCCACGAAGCTTCGGCACACCCCAAATTCACCACGAGGAAGGAAAGTACGATCAGGATGTAATCTCAGGGGATGTGAGCAAAAGCCATAAACAAAGCGTATCAACCCCGCTCTTAGTGTTGAAAAACTCAGAAGATTTTAAATTTTATAAACTTAACATTTATTAACTGTGATATTACTTATAAACCATAATTGTGGGAAGTCTGGAAGTTTGTGGAATGTTTTGAAGAGAAAATCCAAACAGCTGAGCTTTTCTAACTTTTTTTTTTCTAAATGCTAGTTTTTATTGCCTTATAAACTAGTCTAGTCAAATAGTAATTTGACACTATACAGTTTGACGTTGCAGCAATGGAGACTCATTGCTTTAGCGCACTGTAGTGTGCCATCGGGTGAAAGCAAAGCAGTAAACATCTCGTTCTGTCTGCGCTGCTGTCACAGAGCCACAGAGCAGGCAGCCATGGATAAGAAAGTCTGTACTGAAGAGGCCAGCAAGCAAAAGATTCAGGCAGATTAGATTAGGTAGATTTAGTGCTACCAGCTTAGGTCCAGGGTTCCCATTCGTAGGTGATCTCACATAGAAAGGCAAACTCTCTGTCTGTCTGTCTGTCTGTCTGTGTTTCCCTGCCCTTTCCTCTCCTCCTCCCTCCTCTTTCTAATTTGATTCATTTTTGTGTGTATGCATGTGTGTGTGTGTGTGAGTGTGCACGTGCATGCCTGTGTGTGGATGTGTGTGTGTGTGTGTGCATGTTCTCATGTATGTGTGTGGATGTTTGCGTGTATGGATGTGTGCACGCAAGTGCATGTGTGTGGAGTGAATGTGTGCGCATGTTCATGCATGTATATGGGTATGTGCATGCCAAGTGCATATATGTGGAGATGTGTGTGTGTGTGTGTGTGTGTGTGTGTGTGTGTGTGCATGCATGCGCGCACACACAAGCATCCACATTGACATGTGGAAGCCACAGAAGGCTGTGCAGATGGTCTTGTCTTCTTTTTCTACCACATGGATTCTGGGGTCAGAGAGTCCTAACCTACTAAGGCAGATAAATCTATTGCACTTTGCATCTTAAAATTTCTAAACCATAGATGTCATCTTGTCTGTCAGATGGTTTATGTGTGTCTGTTTCCCAAATGATTCCGACAGGAGTAAATGCCATCTTTCCTGTCCAGCTGGAAGAAACAACCGTACCTTCTTTCAGGGAAAACCTTAAAAGAAAAACTACCTCAGATTCTGGGGAGTGAGACTGAGTGAGTTTAGAGTTTGAGAACAGGCCCATTGGTTTTTAGACATTGTGAAGCCTCCTGCTTGACTAACCTCACAACAACCACCATCATTATCAGACTCAGACAAAGGATGTCCATACAAAGACAGAAGCAAAAGATTTCCAAGGGCTCAGGAGACAATGAGCACATGTCAGGCCAAAACACACTGTCCCCAATGGCTGAATTCTAACTAACATACATACATATATGTATATTTGTACATATACATATATGTGCTTAGAAATTTAGTAAATTATGTAGTTCTATTTATATACAATATATACATACAGGTAGTAAGGAAGATTTGTATATATATATTATATTATACATCATATTTGCCATAGATGTCAATGAGGGTATCAATGAGGGTTGGTAGTATACACACACACACACACACACACACACACACACACACATACATATATGTACACACTATATATACACACTGTATAGACAATATGTACATATATATGTATACAAGATTTGCCATAGATGTTGCCTTACTGAGGGTTGGTGATATATGCATGCGCGCACACACCTACACACATGTATATACGCTATGTACATATATGTATATATACAAGATTTGCTGTAGATGCAGTCTCAATGAGGGTCGGTGGTATAGACACAGATACACACACAGATATGCACATACTTTATATACATACTATATATGCAATACACACACACACACACACACACACACACGATTTGCTGTAGGTGCCGTTTCACTGAGGGTGTGCGGTGCCTGGAGGTGTGCTAGCTAACCATTAGACCACAGGTGACTGTTACTATGCAATCCGTGTGCAGTGATGGGTTTGATTTGGCTTCTGCAGGTAACCGGGGGTCAGAGAGGTCTTCAGTATGAAGTCCAACGGCTGCATAGTGGGACTGGGCCCTGACACCAAGAATTTGCTAGATTTCTAAGCCCCTCTGGATAGGAATCTGCACCCTAAAAGGTGGGGGTGGGAACTGGGACCTGCGTGCCACCCTCAAAGGTGCACACACACGCAGTGGGTGGGAACTAACGTTTTGCAGGTTTCCCAGGAGTGTCAGAAGCCAAGGCTGATTGAAGATGGTGTTCAACCCTCCTGCAGACTCCTCATTTGCATTTTCATTACCCTCTCCATTCATTGTATACTACCCCAGTGTCACCTTTTTTTCCCCCCATTATGTGTTTTCATAGTCTGTGATTGTGAAAAGTGTTGAGCGAAATGCCTTAAATATGTATGAAGCAAGGAAATGTCTCCTCGGACTTGAAAGCAGTGGGGTTTCCATAGCAACCAGTCTATCCCCAGCATCGTGCCCTGCCGGCCTGGCATGTCCCAGCCTGGATATCTTAGCTTCGGCAGGCCTTGGACTCACTGGACTAGGTATAAAGTTTATTATTACCACTGGGGAAATGCTTTATATGGTTCCCTTTCTCTCTCCCATTGTGCTATGTCTAAATGCTGTTTTCTTCTTTTGAGCCCCAAGGCGGGGTGAAGAGCAACAGGCTCTGCCTCATCCAGTCTGATTTATTGTTGTTGTTGTTGTTGTTAGGCTCTGTGGATTTGGGTTGCCCGGATTCTTCCTACGTTGGCATAAATAATCACAGCCCTATACTGCTTTTCTTTTCAGTGGCTGTGTTTGTTCTTCTAAATTAAGGATGCCATCAAGATTGAAGGGCGAGGGCTGGCTGTGTGATGTATGTGCTTATCTTGCTTTTGCCGTACTGCCCTCCCTCCCTGGAGATAAAGATTATCCAGTTTGTTCCAAAAAGTAATTGCAGCTCTGGAGGGCAGCTGGAGAAGGGGAGGGGAGAGGCCCTGAACTCACCCCAGGGGCTAGGTCTGATAAGCCAGGGGCCAGTAAGGAGAGCAAGCACACATAGCTCATACCACAAAGAGAGCTTAGATTGACAGCGAAGCACACTGAGTCCTTGCTGGCCCTGACACAGTGTCCTCATCTAGGGGCTACTATCTTCCTACAGGATGACTAGGTAGTCTCTTACTCTTAGGCCAGCCAGGCTCACCATTTTCCTCATTGTTTGCCAGATGACCTCATATAAAAAAGCAAGTGCACTAGACCAGCAAATCTCTCTCTCTCTCTCTGCTTTGAAATATACAGTATGATGGGCTGAGTTATAGCTCAGTGGTAGAATGCACACACGAGGATATAGGTTCAGTCCCTGACACTGAAGGGAGTCATGTGTGTGTGACTTGTTTGGGCTCCATATCGAGGTACTTGAAAAATATTACAGTAATGCAGGTTCTTCATCAATGACACAGCAATGCTGTGGACCAGGACATGCCAGTGGACTTAGAACAGCAGCTCTCAACCTGTGGGTTGCAGCCCATTTGGGGGCGAAACGGCCCTTTCACGGGGGTCGCACATCAGATATCCTGCATATCGGATATTTACATTAAGATACATAACAATAGCAAAATTACAGTTATGAAGTAACAACAAAATAATTTTAGGGCTGGGGGTCACCAAGGGATGAGGAACTGTTCAGAGGATTTTGGCATCAGGAAGATGGGGAGCCAACTTCATTGTGTGCTAGTGGAGAAAGTGGTCGGAGAGGCAGAGTTCCTGAGTGGAGGAGAGTGTTTCTTGGCCATCCATTTCCTACAACACTGATGCCTGGGCACTTCCAGAAACACATAGAAATGAACCTTTTCAAGAGATTCCAAATCCCCAAAGGAGAATCTCGTTAGTTACAGCCGGCACGGACGCTTGAGACAAAAATCAGAGCTGACACCTTTTCTAGGCAAGTTTTAGTGATTGGATTGGAGCCCAAAGAAGTCAGTGTGCATTCAGACAAGCAAAGAACCATCTGGCCCTGTATCCTCTCAATACCAGACAGCCAGTCTACCACAGGAAAGGCATCCTGGGCACTGCCAGGTGGGAGCGCTTGGAAGGGGGGAAGAAGGGAAGCTGATAACAAGCGAGCCACTTAGAAAGAACACAACAACAACACATGGGCTTCCGCTTGAGCAGGCGTTTGTCCATCCAGGCTTGTCAGCCGGCTTGTGTCTGGACTGCACCTGGCTGCTGCGCTAGTTTGAACGCATCTGTCTTCCCTTTCTTATGGCATCTGTTGTCTGTCTGAGGGTAAGCAACTTCCTATGTTGGCCTCATGAAAAGAGACCTTTCAGAGGAATATCTGGAATCACATTTTTTTTGAAAGAAAACCTGTCACCCATATTTGACAGATTAGAAAGCGTCAGATTTTATTGGTACTCGCTTCAAAAGACAACGTGAACACTGACCCTATTTGCAACTCTTGAATTTTGGTGTACTGACTTGAGTCTCATTCCTTTCCAGGTCTGCTGGGGCCCACCACCTTGTCGCTCAACACTTCAACCACCCCAAACTCACTCCTGAACGCTCTCAACAGTTCAGTCAGTCCTTTGCAAAGTTCAAGTTCTGGTACCCCGAGCCCGACATTGTGGGCCCCCCCAATCGCTAACACTGCAAGTGCCACAGGTGAGTTAGATGTACTTAAGAGGCGTGCATTCACAGACAGTGCCATCCTCCCCCCTTTCAGTGGACTTCACACAGGATTCCGTTTTTCCATGAAAATCACTGTTCAAAGAAAGCATCCTCTAGACCAAAGGAATTCTCCCGCTGTGTAAACTAGTTAGAATGAAGCTCCGGAGAAGCTTTTCATGCAAACAGCCCATCATCTGCACAGGCGATAAACAGGTTAGCAAAAGCAGCTCCGGGAAAAATGGCCAAGGCACAGGATACAAACTGAGTACCAGGGACACAGCTCTGCCTGGAGGAGCTATTTCTTAGTCAGTGCCAGGGGCTCGGTCTCCCTCCTTTCCTCAACTGTGTTGTGAGGGGCACATTCTTGAGGAGACTCTGCCCTTAAAATAATTTCATTTCATCACCATGTCACAAAGCACAAAACAGTAGCTTTATTATTATTTTATTTTTATATTTTTTTTTATTAATTACACTTTATTCACTTTGTATTCCCCCATAAGCCCCTCCCTCCTCCCCTCCCTATTATTTTTTAACACAAAATGAATCACTCAGTAGGTTGGTATCCTGGTTAGTGCATTGCAGATCTAAAAGGTATACAAAATGTAAACCTTTTCTGGGCTGTTCTTAGGAAGAGTTTCTCTACAGGAACTCTTTATTTTTAAAGCCACAAGAGAACGTGCTTTGGATGGAAGTACTTGACAATGGATAGTATCGGGATAGTATCAGAAGTGCTTATCTGATTTTAACATTGTTTTATTTAAGAAAAGCATTTTAATGTGAGTGTGTGTGTGTGCATGCACGTGCATGCACAGACATGCTAAGGCACACATGTGGAGGTCAAAGGACAACTTGCAGTAAGTAGTTCAGCTCTCTCCTTCCAGGATATGGGTCCGAGGTATCAAAACCAGCCCACTGGGTATGGAAGCATGGGCCCCTCCCCACTCCCCAGAGGCTAGCTCACAAGCCTCCATTTATGATTTTCATAGCAATACTGAGTCCATTTACAGAGGTGCTAAGCTATTCTGAATCCACAGGGGGGAAAGTCTCTTACTGTCCTCAGATGTCACGGTTGCTTCCCGGTTGTCCCCTGTCTGACACCGTCTGTCTCCCTGACCCTCACAGGCTTCTCTGCTATGCCGCACCTTGTGATCCCATCGACAGCCCAGGCCACCCTAACTAATATCTTGCTGTCTGGAGCGCCCGCCTACGGGCACACAGCCCCGTCTCCCCCTCCTGGCTTGACTCCTGTTGATGTCCATCTCAACAGCATGCAGACGGAAGGCAAAAACATCTCCGCTTCCATGAACGGACATGTGCAGGTACGGCCTCGTGTGTGTGTGTGTGTGTGTGTGTGTGTGTGTGTGTGTGTGTGTGTGTTGTTTGTTTGTTGGTGGGAGGGCATAGTCTGCTCTTTTAGTGAGAGAGAAACTACTTGAAACCTGTTTTGTTGTTCGCTGAGGTTATTTTCCAATTATATTTTTCTTTTGTTTATAATTTCAGCCCCCAAACATGAAATACGGTACACTGTCCACTTCATCGCTTGGAGAAAAAGTGCTGAGTGCAAATCACGGTGATTCATCCATGCAGACAGCTGGGCCGGAACAGGCTTCTCCAAAGTCAAGCTCTGTGGAAGGCAAGGCGTTGTAATTTTCCTCCTCAGGCTGGCTGAGAGCTTGGATAGAGTCCAGCCCCTCTGGGGTGGTGTGCGGGGGGAGGCGGGGTGGGGAGCAGGGGGCTGCAGAGATTCTGAGTTGGTTTCCACTCACCAGTGCTGACTCGGCCTGCCTCAGCTAGGCAGGGTCAGGGTCTTGTGTGACATTCCAAAGAACTTGGTGAAAGAGGAGCTGAAACATCCCACAGAGGTACCAACCACTGTCCCTGACAACCTTGAAGAGACATGATGGGACTGGTGGTGTTCATTGGAAGAGCCCATGCCTAGCATGTACAAGACCAATAGCACCAGGGAAGGGGAAAAAGGACTAAATTTGGAGCTGAGGATATAGCTCAGTGGTAGACAAGAGCCCTGCATAAACCTCAGTACTGTGAAAGGGAAACTCAAGAGGAAAAGGAAACCAAAAAACACAAGGGTGCCACTAATGTTCAGATGTAAATATGTATCCCGCAAGGGCCTCACTAATGTATGTAGTAATAGAATGTACGTAAATATACATCCCCCCAATCCAGTGCCAACAGTATTCAGGGAACACAGGGACCCCATATGTATGTACGTATGTAAATATATATCTCCCTATTCTAACCAGTATTCAGGAAACACCAGGGTCTTCCCTTGGGGTTGAGCTCTGGGGACAACCTGAGCTGGTTGAGGGGTGCCCTCTTTGCAGCTGAGAGCCTTGTAGGGACTCTGTAAAGTGGGGTCTCCACAGGCTTTTTCACAGGAATGTTTACATTCCCCCTCGCCCCACCTCCACAGGCTGCAATGATGCCTTTGTTGAGGTGGGCATGCCTCGAAGTCCTTCCCATTCCGGGAACGCTGGCGACTTGAAGCAGATGCTGGGTCCCTCCAAGGTCTCCTGTGCCAAGCGACAGACGGTCGAGCTGCTGCAGGGCACGAAGAACTCGCACCTGCAGTATGTATGCGCACCTTGCTGGAAGGAAATGATGCAAGGAGAACTGGTTGTGGGCTCAGTGGTTAAGACTGTCACTCAAGTCAGGCTGGAGCTCGTCGTGGGCGTTTCCATTCCCTTTCATAATTCTCTTTTAAAAACGGAAGGTGTAATTTCTATCCTCACCCTTACCCCTCTCTGCAGTCTTCCTCGTCTTAGTTGTTGGGTTTCTATTCGCATTCTTCAAACAATCCCTATTGCTCCGAAACTAATAAAACATTCTGAATGCTATTCAGCAGTAAGTAGGGGCAAGTTTTAGCCTCTGACTTCTGCGCTAGACATTTTCCCAGCAGTGAACCCACCTTCGCTGGTGTGGAGGTCGCGTCTTAAGCTGCAGCTTCCTTCTCTCCAATGCAGGGAACTGAAGCCTTTTAAGCTTTTTGATCAGCCCTTGAGTTTGGTCAGCTAGAACTCTCCCATGCCCAGCAGCTGTCATTGCGCCATCCCTAGACTGCCTTCTAGTCTCCATTTTCTGTCCTCGTAGAGCGGAAAGGGTCTTCCACCTGCCCGACTGCTTGATTTCCTCTTCTGTCTTCGTAGTTCCTTGGCTGTGTTTAAGGATCGTCTTCATGCAAAGATTAACATGTATATCCTTACTTCCTCCGTTTCTTACTAAAGCAACTTTATTCTACCCAGTTCTGCTTTACCTGTTTGTCCTTTCCCCAGAAGGCCATTCTTCAGTGTGTGTTCCGGAAGTGCCCTGCTTCCTCCGGTCTCTTGAATCCTTTAAAGCATATTCCCTTCCCTCTGTTCTCAGTGCCTTTCAGCCTTTTCCTTTCCTTCCCCCTGGATGGTTGGTCTCCAGTATTTTCTCCTTGCCACGTTCTCCTTCCAGGGTGGCCTGCCCTTTACTTAGCTCTAGCGACTCTCTTTAAAGCTGTACCGATCCCATCACACTGTGGCTTAAACAGTCCCAGTGATTCAATCCTGGGTTCCTTCCCTTTCACTCTGCCCCCGAGTTGCTGCTCTCTCAGCCTTTGGCCCAAGTGCACTTGAAAAGCACCTGCATTCCCAGATCATCTGTCTTCTAGAAGAACCTCCGCCAGCATCTGTCAGGGCAATGCCTATTGCTCATGTCTTGTCCTCTGACACGAGAACTGAATAGGTGGTTGACTGTGATTTGAACAGATCAGGACATTTTTTGACTTGAGGGGCATCCTGATACAACATGGGCTCTCACTCCGGTATACAGCCCATTATGAGAATCACATGACACTCGGCTCATTCCCTAAACAAGCTTCGGAGACTCTGTCTTATTTCCCTGCTACTTTTCCCCACAAGCAGAATCACACGCCCTGTACCACGCCGTCTACCTCCAGGCTTACTCAGGCTATGCTCAAATTTTGCATGAATCCCTGGTGTCTGGTTGGTGCATAAATACCAGAAATCTTTCCATATGCCACAAGCGGGATACCGTATGTACTGCCTGTAATGCGGGTGCTTAGATATTGCAGAAACAGTTTTGACCTATGGTTTGAGACCCAGTCACCCTAGAGCGAGTGACCTTGCTTAAGGTCCTTTCTCAGAGTCCCCAGTGGGATGACAGCAGCGCTCTGTCTCAGTGTGGCTGCGTTATGGTCTGAGGATTCAACGAGACGACACGTGTGAGCAGGAGACGGCGGAAGCACACACATGCAATGAGCATGCGCATGTGCGGGAAGCTTGCAGCATGCCCATATGGCAGCTGGAGCAGTGAATTGCAACTCTCTCTCGCAGCAGCACTGACAGATTGCTCTCAGACCCTGAGCTGAGCGCCACAGAAAGTCCTCGCGCTGACAAGAAGGCTCCAGGGAGCGAGCGCGCAGCGGAGCGGGCAGCGGCTGCCCAGCAGACGGAAAGGGCCCGCCTGGCCTCGCAGCCACCGTATGTCCACATGCAGGTAATGCAGGTACAACAGCGGTCATCGGAGGGCAGGGTGCAGGGGCCCGGCATGGAGACAGCAGGGAGTGATCAGGAGGTCTGCAGAAGTTAGCCTGTCTGCCTGTTCCCGTGGACCCTGGTCAATGTGAAACTCAGATGGAGGAGCAGGAGTTCGGATTGGTTTTGCAATGAACTTTAAGAAGCAAGTGCAGCCTTTAGATGAAGTAAAAGTGATTCTTTATACTGGTAAAATAATAATAATAATAATAATAATAATAATAATAATAATAATAATGATTTGTGTTACTGCATCTTAAGCAAACGGTGATGAACAGTCACCTGAAGTCATAGAGATGTGTAAGAGATGGTATTTCTCTTGGATAGGCAGATCAAATGGTCTGTTGTAGTCTTGGAAATAGAAAACCTGGTGCTGTTTCAGAAACGAGTGAACGTGGTGTTTGAGTTCTGTGGGAGACGATGCTGACATCCATGTGGTCTGAACAACGAACCATGAGGTTCACAATGGCTTCAGACAGCTCTCTCAGCCGGCCTTGGCCTCTCACATTTTCTAAGTGTGACTCAGAGCTGCTTGCCAAACAGGAGATTCAGCAGATTCATATAGATCAGGTGTGAGAGGTGACAGTCCAGTGCTTTTAGGGGTTACACACACAAACATTTTCCTTTCTGCACCAGTATTATTTGGAAGGAGTGTTGGTGAACTTTTAAAAAACTCTTTTGTTCACATTTCTTTTATCTTTTTCTCCCTACTGCACCCAAATCCCTTCCAACACGCCAACTAACACCAGGTAGGAGAGAGAAAGGGTTAGTGGGAAAGGGGCCATAGTTCTTTCTTAGCTGCTTCCTGCTGCTTAGGGTCGTGGGGTTCCTTGGAGCCAGTCCAATCCTCGTTTCAGGAGATCTCCAACTTCTTGTCTTCACAACAGCAATAAGGAGCAGAAATAGGGGAAGCAGGAGCAGCCTTGTTCTTCCTCTCTGGGCTCTGGCATTTATTCTCTCTCCAGAGTTTTCAGATTTAAGTTATCTGTAGCTGGCAAAGATCTCCTCTTAGAGCCAGCATGAGGCAAATAGTCTGCTGCTATGGACCATCTGAATCAGTTCCACATCCCACACCTGGGAACAAACCAAACCAAAACATATTTATATCCACAACAAAGGAGCATCTACCTTGTGATGAATTATCTCTTCCTTCATCCCTGCCACCTCTAAAATCTTCACAAAACCCTAGAAACAAAAACAAACAAACAAATACATACCTGCTACATTAAGTTAATTCATGGAAATAAGCAACACAACTTTCATTCCAGTATGAAGTACAATTCAGTCCTCCAGATTGTTTTTATTTTTAAATCCTTTGTGTTTTTACATTTTCATGAATCTTGAGGTAGATAGATAGAATCCATAGCTTTCATAATGCATCAGTGTTCAAAACAAACAAATAAAAACCAAGTTCCTGTCTGACCTCTGTGAGGAGTTTGTGCCATCTACCTGGTTGCCATCTTCTTTCCTATCAGGATTGGGTCCCCATGCACAAGTTCCATGGTCCTTTCATGTAGATTTGATGTCAGTGTTCTCACTGGTGACTCTAACTAGATATGTTTATGCCATTAGTGGAAATCTGGCTCCAAAATCACCAGGAGATCCATGAGAGTCACTAGTGAGCTTTGTTGTGAGACACACTGAAGAGCTACCTCCATCTAGGGCTGGAGACAGTGCCCAACTCTTCATCACCCTAAGGCGGTGGCCTCTCTAGCACTCTTTTCACACCTCTCTCTTCCTCAGTGCTCCAGAGACTGTTGGCTGTTTAGGCTCCAGATGCGATCTGACTTGTTGTAGTCTTCACAGAGCTCAGCGCTTTCCTTTAAGAAGTAGTTCCTCAGTTTTCCCCAAACTTTGCCCCTAAGAATTAGAGTTCATCTTAACATCCAGTGCAATTTTAAGTTGCCCCCGCCAAAAGTCATAAAATGGTATCATCTAAAAACCAGGATCTCCGAGGTACCACCATATTTGTAGAGCTGTTGCGTGTGCTGGGCTGCTGCTGTTTATCATCTGGCCCAAGGTTATTCTTAGCTCCTCGCACCCTCTTCAGTGTTCCGTGCCAGACTCTAGTTTCCGGGGAATGTTATATGTACCGGTACAATCTTCCTGGGAGAAGAGCCAAGGAGCACTTGCCAGCAGGTTCTTGATCTTTGTGGTAGGTCTTTAAATCAAGTCTTATCTGTTCTTTAGACTGGAGAGGTGAGAACAGGTTAGCATCTGGGATGTAGCCAGGCAGACATGCGTTTCTTCAGAAAAGCCTATCCTGGTTTCTACATAGTTAGCTGTTCAGTGTTACTGGTATGGATGTGTGGTCCTCTTGTCTGTGCAATACCAGGGCATCAAGGTTTAATCCTATTAGATCATTAGTGTCCAAAGCTAGATCATTGCAGTTACCTAACTTCAAAGGCGTTACCACTGTGGTTGACAACTTCTTATGTTGTCTTGGTGGGATTCCAGTTTCCATCTTATTTACCTGCCAGAAGAAGGATTTGGACACAGGAGGAGAGGCCACAGATGCTCCAGAGCATTTTGTGACATCTTTGGTGCTTATGCAACTCTTAGGCTCTTTACTTCACATTTGCATACAGTAGTCCCGATGTGGAAGTCACTCTTACTAAAAGAGAATTTAGTTTCTCAGGGAAAAGCCTAACTCTTGTCACTGACTGCAAGTTAGATAAAATTAGTAGATCGTTCCAATTCGTTTTTAAAGGTGCTTTTACATTAATCACGCACTGTACACTCGTGCGGAGCTTAGCTGATGCTTAGAGCAGAGTATTGGTAGGGTGCCTGGGAAAATGGTTACACAGCCATTTTCTCTGTGTTTCCTTCTCAGGCATTTGACTACGAGCAGAAGAAACTGTTAGCCACCAAAGGTAAGTGGCGCACTGGTACTTCCCACCTTCCTCATTCAGGACATCTTTGCTTTCAAGCGCTCCCGGTGACTCCAAAACCTGGACGCTTAAGAAAAGAAACTCAAAATATTGGAGTTCATAATGGATGGATGGATTCTGTCGAAATAAAATGTATTTTGTGAAATACGTGAGCGTAATTAAGGGGTCCCCCACATTTACTTTTTATTGGATAAAATGTTTTATTCTTCACTATTTCATGTTAAGAAATAACACTGAGCCATAACTTTTTCCTATGTTGAAGAAACCCTGCTCACCATCAGTACTGTTTTTTTGTTTGTTTGTTTTTTAATTTAAGAATTGCATTGAGCACACATCAAGAGTCTGTTTTATATTCTGTTTTCCAAAGCGATGTTAAAGAAGCCAGTGGTGACTGAGGTCAGAACTCCTACAAATACCTGGAGTGGCCTGGGGTTCTCAAAGTCCATGCCGGCAGAAACCATCAAGGAGCTGAGAAGAGCGAATCATGTGTCCTATAAGCCCACAATGACGACCGCCTACGAGGTGCGGAATTATCCTCCTGCCCATCCTTTCCCAGAAAAACAGCTAGCTCCCTCCTGTCCCTGGCTCTTTATGGTCATCAGGACAGAGTGGCTTGGCTCCCTTTCTGTCTTTGTGCACTTGGGTAAAACGGATGCTATCTTACACATGAGACTTTGTTCTCCTCTCCAAGTTGTTAATCTATACATGCATGCTACGGAAATTTAAATTTGGGAGTAGATCTTTGTCGGATGAAGGGTCTCCTAAATGATGGAGTAGGTCTAAGATCAAGCAAAGGGCAGCTGCAGTGTTTCATAAAAGCTCACAAAGAGTCCCTTTGTCAGAGAGTGTCACTATCAAGCCACCGTCGGGGAAAGGACAAATGTTCAACAAAAGCAGAATTTCAAATCTGAGTTAACTTCAGTATGTTGAGATGTGCCAGGAGCGCAGCAGGAAGCCTCTCCAGCAACAGTTCCAACAGTCTTATGTATCCCAGATGTTGGAGGCGCAGCTCCACCACGAGGCGTTCTTCTTGCATGTGGAGGAGGAAGGTCCCCAGAACTCCATCCCCCTGGCCAGGCTTCACATGACTCTGAGCAGACCCTGTCCATCTGAGTGTCAGATTTTGTTTGGCCTTGGGGGTGTGAGGTCTGGTTCCAGCCAGCTTGCGCACAAACAGGATGGGAGACTGCCGTCTCTGGGTGGGTGGGAATGATTAAACCAGCACCATCAGGCTCCCTCAGCCCTGCTGGCTGTAAGTGTTAAGGCCAGCGAGGGTTTCAGAATCGTTAGTCTAATAGTAAGTAGCATTTGTAGATGGAGTTCCTCTTCCCTGTCGTTTTCTTTGTAATAAAATGTTTGATGGGTGCAGGCAAAAAGCAATACTTTTGAATTTTTTCTTTATCTCTCTTGAGCAAGGGAAAAAGAAAGCACTATTGAATAGTCCCTGTGAATTCCATTGTCAGGGTTACAGTAGCCACCTGGCAGGCTATATTTAAGATAAAAGTAACCTTCAGCAGCAGGAACCCAGGGACCATTATGCAGCATTTTCAGGCTGTAGGTGACCACTCTCCCTCAGGCCTCTCAGCTCCAGAGAGCTGAGAGGAAATAGCATTGTCTTTTGTTAGCAGAAGAATTAAGCAAAGGCTGAGATGTGGTCTGCCCCCTAGCCTCTGCTTTTAGCTGAGTAAAGTGTGGACATGTTGACAGCCATTCTGTAGTTTCTGAAATTAAACATGTAGCTTTGGAAACGCCCTTCAGTTCCCGCTCTGAGTCCGACACTATAGCAAGTTGGAAATGGTGCCTAACCCGGAGGTCAGGTACAGAGCTGCTGGGGCCCCCACAAACCCTACCGGTCCCATGGGTAGATTAGGTGGGCCTTTATTAGTCTCATCAGCTTGCATTTTCTTTGGGGTGGTACTGTTGGGTACCTAGTAAACTAGGAAGCTGCTGTCAGCTTTGCCGGAGAACTGTCTATAGGAAAACCAAGGCTTCCGAAGGATGAGAATTTCATCCTCATTGGAGGAAGTGACTGCATACTCGAGCTATTTATGGTTTTTATATCCAAAGTAATACTTTCAGAGTGTTATGTGGACACATAACGTAGAAGTGATAATTGTTTTTAAATTGGATTCACTTAGTTTTTCGTGGTTTATGTGTCACATTTTCATGTGTAAATTTGTACAATCCCCACAAACTTCTAGTGGGAAAAGAGGCTCCCAGAATGGATATGTCTTCTACATGACACAGGCCAGTAAATGTGAGGAAAAAGACCCGAGTTCATTTTACAGAACGTTCTAGAACCTCTCCTTAATGATTGAACTGAAGGAGTGCATAGGAAAAGATAATGTGCAATTAATGTAGAGCTGCATGACATGGATGGGAACACACACACATACACACCCACATACACACACACACAGAGAAGAGAGAATGAGAATTTTTAATCACTTGGAAGAACCACCTTTTTGTCAAGTTCTTCAAGATCTCATACAGTCATAGGACAGAGCAGCTTGGGATGTGTGCTTTCGATATGAGTCATGGTTGATGACAATGTCCCAAGGAAACATTGCTCTAAGGGGCGTTTAGTACTGAAATACTAAGGAAGGTTTTGGCCAAAACAAGCATGGGACCCTGAAATGTCCTCCACTCCTGCTCTTACCCAGGTCAGGCAGACAGTGTTCTGGGGATGGAAATGTACAGTGCCTCTGTCTAGTAGCTGACCCTCTCTGGAGTCTTTGTTGATCTGGCTGGTTTGGGCTAGCCTGCTCTACTTCCCTGACTGAAGTCAATCAGTCCACTCATGCTGGAATGTGGGGGCAGGCAGTGATCATGAGACTGGAGCCTGGGGAAGCTCCACATCATCTGCTTCTTTCTGTTGCCCCTTTGAATGCTGGGAAAGATAGACTCTGGCTTTCCTTAGCCATGGTGCTCTGTACTTGCCTTGGGATGAGGCCTTTCTTCATGAAGAGGATCCGATTGCAGCATTACTGGATTTTCTGTGGCAGCGGCTCTCCTTGGTCAGGCAAGCTTCTACTTTTCTCTGTAATAGCTCGGAAGGATTGAAAAACAGGAAGGAGTGAGACTGGCTTCCGTGGATCAAGGATGTGCAGAAGGATCTAAGAAATGTTACAGGACAGTTCCTACTGAGAAAGTAAGAGAGAGAGAAGGATGGGAGATAGGTAGATAGATAGACAGACTAACAGTATGTCTAGGGGTCCACTCTCATGTTTAAATTGTAGGCTGACTAGAAATGTCCTCAGCTTCCTTGTTTTTACTCTTCTAATAAAGGAAAGGCAGACTGCAGCCACATGAGCTGTAGCAGCCCTGGCTGCCTTTGTCCTGGTGGCCAAGAACTACCCAGCCCATGTGCCAGGTGCCTCAGCTTCCTGCTCTAGGAAGCTTGCTTGGCACAAGAATTAGATACTTTGAGCTCTGTACTCTGTATTATTGAAAAGCTGAGTTGAGCAATTTTTCAAGTGTTTGGACAACTAAATAATTACCCTGTCCTCCCAAAAAGTTCTTTAGATAAGAGGCAGGCTCTTTCCACTTTTTTTTTCTTTCTTTCTGCTTGGTGTTATACTGGATCATAAAAAAAATAAAAGTCACTTTGAACTGAGCCACAAAGGCATTTTGGATTTTTTCCATTTTCTTTCTGCTGTCTCTTAAAAGCTTGGTAGCGTCGTCACATATTCTCTCAAACAAATGGAAGTATGTGTTGGGAACCACACATGATTTTGAACTTCCCCAACACTGAGCAAAGGAAAGGGTCTGGTTAATCTCACAAAGGTCGGTGTGGAGGTGAACTACCCAGTGGGCATTTTAGGTCTCTCAGTGGGACAGCAGGAATCGCCATCTCCAGAAGTCTGCCATTTGCCTGTTTCCTGGATCAGTCTGCCGGGCGAAGGGTGAAAGACACGCTGAAAGAGGTAGATGTCGAGCTGTAGGGCACTAGCCAGTCATGAGGACTGCAGCCCTTGCCAGAATCCAGCATGTTGTTGGCCCTTGCTACTCTGGGTTGAGCTTGGTCTAGGAGATGAAAGATATTTTCACTAGAAAAATTTAGCTTTTTTCCCCCCCTCTTGTCAGAGCCATAATTTCCTTGTGTGTATTGCCCTAAGCCAGCAAAGGCATCCCCCCCCGATACAGGAAAGGGAATCTTTGAGTGTGACTCAGCATCCCTGAGTCAGTCTTGGGGACCATATCTTTCACATTAGTGTGCTCCTTCAGGATAGTGCTGACTCTTGGTAAGAGGAAACCACATGAGTCAAAAAGCAGTGGGTAATCAAATTCCTAGTCCATCCTCAGCAGAGGCTGCTTGGCCTTAGGAACAGACGATAGGAGTGGTAGGAAATGCAGGTGACACGATAGGACCAGTCTTCGGGGGACGCTCTTGAGAAAGAGCATCGAATTCAGGGAGTAAATGGCACGGTCATCCTAGCATCAGACCTCCCTGGACAGGTCTCGGAGTAGAAGGTGGGTGGGCGATGGGGCATAGGAGACAAGGTTTGCGCAAGGCTGATCCTGGCATGCACTCAGTCCATGGTAAACTACAGGGGAGTCCTGGGAAATCGAGAGGAGGCACCTCTGGTTAAGCCTCTGGTTAAGCACAGCAGAAGTTCCAGCAGTTTTCTTGGAGGCATGGATTGTTTCTGATTGCCACTTTGAAATACCAGCCCCGTTTTATGTGCTGGATTACAGAGGGAGGCAGTTAGATTCACAGCAGAGTGGCCAAGTAGGTGGGGGAAGGGAGGCTCAGAGTGGCTGGTGGGAAGGGCCAATTTTTGAGGAAAGCACTCAGGTACTAACTATAGTAGGCACTAGACTTGGAGCTTTGGGACCCTGAAGTTCCACAGGGATCTCAGTCCAGAGGTAGAAACTGCCGGAGTCCCTTGCACACTAAGGTTTTACAGATGATTGAAGCCACGCAGTGACAAAGTACAGGTTAAAAAAGGGGGGGTCGGGGTGGAGGCTAAGATCAGAGAGCGTGCAGTTTAGGTTGGGAAAGGAGGATTTCATAGAGGACTGGGGTGACCTGTTATTTGGAAGTGTTTAAGGGGCACCCTCCTAGCTGGGAATGCGGGGCACAAGCCACAGTTTAGTGATTTACGGACACGCTCAGTAAAGATTCCCATGGAATTACCAATAAAAACAAATCTGCAGGTGAGAATACCGTAGGTGATAGCCTAGTACAAGGCCAGGGCGCCCATCACACGGTGGATATATAAGCAGAGAGAATCAGTGCAAATTCAGGCCGATTTTGAGTTGTTATAAATTATGATTATTATTTATTTATTTAAATTTGCAAGACTTGACAGTGCATTTTTCCGGCTAGCTGTAATTGGAGAAAGCGTGTTCTTGTTTGGGGGAGGATAGTGCTCTAGGGAAACGCCAGCCCTTGTCTCCCCACACTGGGTGTGAGGCTAGGAGCACTCCCCTCCCCTGCTCCGCTGCGTCCTTTTTGTGTGAAGTAAGGAAGAGAATCAGCTCTGTATTAGGGGTGTGCGCATGCGTGCTGGGGTGCGTGCGTGCGTGATGCATGCATGGGCGGCGGTTTCCCCAAACAGGGATGAACTCAACCATGACATTTGAGACTTGTAGAATTCTGTGGCGCCTGTATAATCCTCCCTCGGGGAGGAGCTTCCTTTCTGTCTTCGCTTGTCCTTGGGTACATTCCTGAGACGGAGTGTGCCCTGGTTGGGCGCAGATGAGAATTGCGATGGTATCACTTGCGGTCACCTCTCCGCCCACCGAGAGAAGTCCTCTTTGTTCAACTCTTCCTTCTGTGGCTTGGACTCTTTACAGGGCTCCTCTCTGTCCCTCTCGAGGTCCAGCAGTCGTGAGCACCTGGCAAGTGGAAGCGAATCGGACAACTGGAGAGACCGAAATGGAATAGGACCCATGGGGCACAGCGAATTCGCGGCACCGATTGGCAGCCCCAAGCGCAAACAGAACAAATCGAGTGAGCTTGATTTCTGTTCACACTTTCGGGCGTCAGCTTCCACACCTTTGCTTGGTGTAAGGCGTAGGCAGCTCGCTCCGGAGACGTGAAGTGCTTGGTCTGAGTCCTGTACAGCCTCTTCCCACAGTTTTCCCGGTCCTTCCCTCTCACTGCATTTTGTACACGGCGTATGCTCTAGCACTTGCCATCCCAGAATTCACCTACATGACCTACCCTGTAGAATGTGAGTTCTGCAAGTCGGTTAAGCCTAGTGAATGTTTATTGAGTGATGTTTGTGGAGTGAATAACAGAGGCACACACACACCTCCAGATAGCCAGGAAGAGACAGGAACCTGTGAAAGCAGCCCAACAGGATGTTGTCAAAGTGGCACACTGGACAACTGAAGAAAAACTAGGTGAAAATCTCTAATAGCTGTGGTTATGGTTATGGTTATGGCTAATCAAGGTGGCTGGGTTGTCGGGTGTCTCCAACTTGAAGACTGGTCATGCATTAACCAGCCCTCCTCCCTGATAGGTTATTTGTAGCTGGAGACTCCTGTCAGCTTCTGTCTGCTCTTCACACAGGTCTCAGGATGGGGGTGTTTGCCCTGTACCCCAGTATAAGTTGGCTTTGCCTTTCCTCCATCATATAGTCAGATACTTAAACTGATGGTACTAAGTTATTGGACTGAAAGTCAGGTTAAGATGAGCGGTGGAAAAGGAAAAATATAAAAGGAATGATAAAAGAATCCCAATAATCTAGCTTTCACCAGAAATTTTTAAGAATGGGAGTAGGGTTTAAAAGGAGGTACAGAAACTATCTATATAGGTAATACAAGCGTATCAGAGGGCCACACACAGTCATGGGCCACTGTAAGCATTTCCCACGGGGGTTTATTTTCAGACATCTATTTACATTTTTACTAGTATGTTTTACTCGGCCCAGATCTACAATATATGTTATACTGGTCTGACATTTTAATTCCTATTTGCCTCATCTCAAGTTCTCAGTGGCTTCCTGTGGCTACCAAATTAAAAGCATAGACTTAGCCACATTTTTTTTTTCTTTTTGGACCCTGGGTCTCAAAGTCTCTTCCTTCTCTGGGTTTCCCTGTTTATACCGGTAGCTCCCCTTTGCTCTCCTGGAAGGTAGCTTTATCATTTGGACAGCAATTTACAGTCAACTGTAGTCAGCTTATAGTCACTTAAGGCCAGTGGCCACTCTGAGGGGCCTCCCAGGACATGGCTTGTGGTGCCTTTGAAGTACCCTCGGGGGGCTTCTGTCTTACCATTAAAGGATGGCCCAAAGATGTTACTTTAGATGTTAGGTTTGGATTCCATCATGTTCTTCCCATAAGAAAATACTTGTCCTCAAAAGACAGAGATATGTCAATAAATGACTTGCCTTTGAGAGGTTGCAGAGAGCAGCTCAATTTGCATGTGCAAATGGGAGACAAAGGGAACAGTGACACCAGAAACCCATGCAAAGCACACACTGAGGGTTCACTGATACAGGGCCTGGAGTGGCCTGCCTGGGGGCCATCTTTCTTCTACTGTCTAGGAATCCCTCTTAGGGCCATATACTTGCTGTAGGTGGATGGGTCCTCCCCACACACCAGGAGGAGGCAGCATGGCTACCACACACCTCTGCCACCCTCTCAGAAGCAGTGTGCTTGCGAGTCTGGTGTTGTGCATGATATCGTTCTGTGGTCCTTCCCCTAGCCCAGGTTCCCAGACCGTAGACCTGTGAGATCATTTGCAGAGCCAAGACAGACTTCTGGATTGCTCTATCAGCATCTTCCCAGGAAACACATTCGCTCTGTCATAAATCAAATCCAGGTACCTCAGCACCAGCGTTGCAGATGGTACTCAATTCGGAAACAGCCAATGTGATGGATTTGATGCCCAGATGTAGTCCTCAAGGCAGTGGGATGTATGCTGTAGTGGTACATAATCCCTGTGAGTGAAGGAAATGCAGGTGTGTGTGTTGGACAGCCACCGTGCCGTCCAAAGGGAGTCTGGGCCGGTAACAACTTCCTGTGCCTTTACTGTGTCCCAGAGCTCTCTCCCAGCTCTTCATTTGATTCCCATCAAATCAACTGTAAAGAGCAAAGGCTCGGGGAAAACAGGACGCACGATGATTAACTGCAGAGGCACCGGCACTGGCTTTCTGCCTCCCGAGTGTAACCTGGGAATGGCAGGAGCCTCCTCCCGACAGCAGTAAGCAGCGTTGCCTTGGTGAAAAGCTGATCCTGACGGATTACCGTGCTTCCGCAGCCGGCGCTCTGCTCAGCCGCACAATGAAATCTGAAATACTCGGTGGTTAAGACTTTTAATGAAACCGTGTTCTCTGTGGCCTTGACTCCCTCTCCTTTGCCTTCCAGGAGAGCATTATCTCAGCAGCAGCAACTACATGGACTGTATCTCCTCGTTGACGGGAAGCAATGGCTGCAACCTGAACAGCTGCTTCAAAGGCTCCGACCTCCCTGAGCTGTTCAGCAAGCTGGGCCTGGGCAAATACACAGATGTCTTCCAGCAGCAAGAGGTCTGCCAGCCCGTGCCTTCCCAGGCATCTTTGTTTGGCTTGTGGGTGTGATGACCTCCAGAAGGGAGCCCCTCCTTGACCTGTGGTTATGCTTTCCCCGGGTGTGGAGGTCAAGTCTCAGCTCTGCTCTGGCTGCTGAGGAAAACTTCATCTCATTCGGTAGAGCACGGAAGAGCAGGGAGGTAGAAAGCGGGGTTTGCAGGGAAGCACCCCAATCCTCCTCCACCGTTTTAGCTGAGAGAGTGCACTGGGGTCATGGACGCAGGGAACCGGGGTCACCGCTCCCCAGAGGTCAGCATCCATTGTTCACATGTGCAGTCATAGGTGATGTGCTCCTATGACCACAGGGCACACTATCAACCTGCTACCACTGAGCAGATGGGATCTGAATTCACCGCTGTCACCTTTTTAGTCCTTCAGGCTCCTTTCAAAATAAGGGCCCTGCCCTTGAGCTGTTTTCTTTTTATTCCTTGTTGCTGTGGCCACAGGACACAGCTGTGCTATTATACAGATGTTTCTGTACCATTTTTGAGATAGTCTGTTGTGTTCATTGAACTGAGGACTTGATTCTCATGCAAGGTCTTACACAATGTGCTGGAAGATACCATCTTGTGTGCCCTTTGGTTTCTCCCTGTAACTAAAAGCTAACAAACATTCTTTCTGTTGGTGTCTTCCAATAATCGAAAGCTAACAAACATTCTTTCCCTTGGACAGATCCATATCCTTTTTTGCTTTTATCGGTTCACATATGGTATGATACTTGTGTTGTTTTGGTTTTGGCCATAGCTGCCAAGAGGCTCAGATCTAAGTTTCTTAGTGCTAGAAAGTTGCTGGTTTAGTCTGTCTCCTGCTAACAGTTGCTTTCAGTTCACCAATTTCTTTTTCTCTTTCCTTCTTTTTCTTCCTTTCTTCCTTTCTTCCTCTTTCTTTCTTTCTTTCTTTCTTTCTTTCCTTCCTTCCTTCCTTCCTTCCTTCCTTCCTTCCTTCCTTCCTTCCTTCCTTCCTTTTTTTGAGATTTTATTTACTGTATATGAGTGTTTTCCTGAACGTAGGTATGTCTGTGTGCCATGTAGGTGTAGTGCCTACGGAAAGCGTAGGAAATCAGCTATCCTAGAACTAGCTACAAACAGTTGTGAGCCCTCATGGGAGCTGGGAATTGAACCAAGGTCCTTTAGAAGAGCAACCAGTGCTCTTTACTGCTGAGCCATCTCTCTAGCCCCTACCACCTATTTCCTAATTTCTGGCCCTTAGGTTGGTACCACTACCACTAGCTTTAGCAAGGAGATAAAGTTAACACGTTGATATAATAATGAGTCGATTCCACCATGGTAAGGAGATGCATACTTAACCAATTGGCTATAGCTTGTTTCTCTTCTCCACAGATTGATCTTCAGACATTCCTCACGCTCACAGACCAGGATCTGAAGGAGCTGGGAATTACGACCTTTGGTGCCCGGAGGAAAATGCTGCTGGCAATCTCAGGTGAATATAAGTTGAACTCATATTTTAAACTCTGAAAACCCTTTGCTGGGGGTCTCAGCATGTGGAGCTGGTTCTGCCCATCAGCTACTCACTCTTCTGGTACCATGGTGGATATGATGCATGGGGGTCCTCCTGCCAACATTTGATCAATGCTGATAGCACCATACCATGTAATCAAGGCCCTGCCCAAAAGTCTGCCATGGAAATATTGTTCCCTATAATAGACCTCCTCAGAAAGATGTAGCTAAAATTGGCCCATGCAGAACATGAGGATGAGTGAGCAATTGAGTTCTTTTAGCAGTTGTGATAAACAGGTTGTGAACAACCATTCTTGACTGAATGCCATGTCCAAACTTGTATGACACCAAGGTCATCACACTGAGAGAGGTTTCTTGGTGGGATTATTAGACTTAATGCCTTTTGATTTTTCTAATGTTTTAGTGGAGTTTGAGTCACAGGCGGAAGAAAAATAGTATCTGTATCCCTGGTCTGCCTTCTTGCTGGTCTGCTGCATATTCCTCTAGTGGGTGCTCTGTACATACTCATGGGGTGCCATGAAGATGATAAGTCAGAGCAGTGCACACAGCTCAGTGCACCTCCAAAAATGTTTATAGAAAAGGGAGCAAGAAGTCTTTTCAGCAGTGTCCTTGAATGCCAAATCTATGTGTGCCCGCCTCTCGAAAGGACAGGGACACCAAATAAAGGCAGAAGCCAGGCTTTCTTTACTAAGGGACTGTGACTTTGCTGGCTGGGCCTGTGTGAGAAGGTGGGGTGGAGGTGGGGGTGGCATCCAGCTAGCGAAATCCTTTCCAGACAGCGCTCACTAATCAAATTAGAAAGTACAATTGAAAACCTCAGTGTTTGTCCATTTCAATTAGCAGATGCCATTACCCAACCCACATTCTCGTAATGCCTATGCATTAGACCCCTCCAAGGTAGTGTCTGAAGACATAAGCCTCAGGAGGCCACCTCCGCCGGTGGGCAGGGGTGTGCTCTGTATTAACAGTGTTCAGGTAGACGTGTAATTCCTGATTAGTCATGAGCTCATCACAGTATACAGTGGATTCAGGTAGGAGGCATCGGCCCTGCTGGGCCAGGTCATGGATTCTCGAGTTTGGGCGAGTTTCTGAATCTCTCTTGGTTTTGGCTTGTCATGAATGTAGACCGTGTTGGTGATTGTGTGGTTCACCTTCCATTTCTGAGACCTGTCCTTTCGTGAAATACATCACCGGACTCAATGAAAACAGAAAGCTAGAGAATCAGTGAATACTCTGAGCAGGCCGTTTCAAACCCTCGTTGTTCCTTTTGCCATCTTTGTAATAAGATCGTTTTTATTCACTTTGTTTACCCAAAGCCTATCTGTAGTAGAGTTTATCCTCAGACTGTGATGCTAGATGCTTCTACATTCTTCCAGTGATTTTCAAGTGAAATTGATGTTCTGCTTGGCATAAGTCACATGCTCACTGACACAGACCACCACTTCTATACAAAGAAATGTCTACCCCAGCCTGCTGCAGCTTTTCACTGGCCTTTATGTAAGAGTGGTAGAGATGTAATGAAAACCAAGTTGTTGTTTTTCTTTTTCTTTTGGAACTGCTTCCAAATTCTGTGATGCAATCAGCCACAGCTGACAGACACCAATCACTTTTTTAAAAATTATTTTATGTATATTGGTGTGAGGTTGTCAGATCTCTGGAACTAGAGTTACAGATAGTCCTAAGCTGCCATGGGGGTGCTGGGGATTGGATCTGAGTCTGGAAGAGCAGCCAATGCTGTTCACCACTGAGGTGTCTCTCCAGCCCCTACTAAACACTTTCACAGGTTGTAGCTGGATCATCAGGAAGCCTTCCTCTGGGACATGGCAATACCCCTCAGTCTAGGTTTGGGAGAATGTGGACTAAGACAAAGAGGTCTTTGAAGCCTCTTTATTTTCCCAATCATCCTCTTCAGCATGGTTCTTCTGAGGTCAGGAGAGGTGACCACCTCTCCTGATGGGCTCATAGATCCTCTTACCTTTAAAGGGGGAATTAGGTACCTTGGCACTGCACTGCAGAGCACAGGGTCTTTGATCACACTGAAGGCAGTTCACCTTACTGTGCCAAGTACATCTGTTGGAACACAATACATCATTGTCTTTGCAAGTAATGTTGTCATTAAGCAGCTTCACCAAAAAAACAAAAAACAAACAAAAAAAACAACTGCTTCTCCCATCTCACCTTACCTGGTAACAATGACTCCTGCTCACAACCTCCAAGCATTCCACCCCAGATAGATGTAGGCTGGTTGGGCAGCCCAGACTCATGCTTGTCTTCTGGTTAGATGATTTGCTCAGAACTCCTTTGCAAAACTGTGCAGATTGCTAAATTTATCCATGGAGTTGTTCTTTTTGTATGAGTCTGTTGTCTTGGGGCAGAAATCCTGCATTTTGATATTGTAGGAAATGAACTTGAAATGTAGAGATACAACCAAGAATAAATTTGATATTTTTTTTTAATTCAGGAGATTCTGAGACTAGTTTAGTAAGTGGTTAGTTAGCTGGACAGACTCAGTGAGAGACGTGTTAGCACCCTGTTGACAAGCCTCCTGCCACAGCCTCAGGTAGATCTAACATCTCCCGACCTATTCTTTTAGTTTGTGACTCTGTTCAGATCCGCAACAAGATCCTGAGAGCTGCCAGGATTGTGTGAACCTTGGAATTTCAAAGAAAAAGGTTGGTATTTTCCAAAAACTATCCCCTTAGGGTTTCTGAGACAAAAGAGGCAACTAGAGAAAGGAGATTGCATTTTTCATCTTAAAAATAACTAAGACCGTAAAATATCTTTAGTAGGACTTGCCTTGACAACCTCTCTTAGGCAGTTTTTTTTTTGTTGTTGTTTTGTTATTGTTTTTCCTGAGTCTCAAGCATGTGTTCACTCTTTTAGACACTGCACCTATGTGAATGGCTCCTCATGATCGTTGCATTCTTTCAGATGGCTAGCTGACGGAACCTTTTAAAAACAAGCACTGAAAATTGCTTCATTGACCCCGTGGTCTTCATGGGCTCGTTGCACGTGCTCCTGTTCTGGGGAAGAGTGTTCAGCCCCATTCCTCACTTTTCTGTAATCTGGGAACAAACTCCTGCCTTCGTACCTTATCCCTGTGAGAACAATGGAGACCAAAGATGGTCTTCCATAAGTTCATTCAATTCTGTCTTGATCTGAACTTTGAAGTTCCGTGTTTGTGGTTTTTTTGAGACACAAATTGTTCAGCTTCTTAGAAGGAAGGTCAGATTCTATAGCGACTGAAATAACAGCCATGCCGTGTGTGCCAGTGTGTGTGTTGTTCCTAGAGATTTCAAACTATTCTAACAGTTCATAAATGGATTTGGTATACTTCAGTACAAACTAATGCTCTCTTACTGGTCGTAATACCTTAAGTGGTGATGTCTCTGGTTGCGTTCCCTCTACCATAGGGCCTTGTTTATCTGTGGTCATGGAACCCAGTGTTCAGTGGACCCTTGTATCAAGCAGATGCGGACTCAGCTCTGCACTTCATCTGTGTTTGAGCAAGTGATAATCAGCTTTTGAGAAACCAGTTTTCTTATCTATCAACTAGAGAATGCTTGGGTTATCTGCCTGGAAGGGAAGACTTGATCAAAATGAATTCTGTTACCACCTCTAATGTGTCACCGTTATCTTCTTCTCTAAGAACACTGTGTTAACAAAAGGGAGGTAGTTCCAAGGTTGCCATGACCATTACGGGACAGACAGTCTGAAAACATTCAGGTGAACTGCTAACGGTGCTGGCTGACTTACCATTCCAGTGCTCAGGCACACAAGAGTATGGCTGACTATCTGGTGGCCCTTAACCATTTGTCTCCTTAGATCTCAGTCACTTTGTCACCCTAAGAGGCACTGGAGCTCCCGAGGCTCACAGTGTGACTGCAGAGATCCAACGCCAGTGAACGTAGGGGTTGGCAGTAAACAGTTCTGTGCAAATATGAGATGCTGAATCTGCTGCCCACGTCCCTTCTGATTGTTAAAAGTTGAGCAAATTGGAGAGATTTACATTTGGTGCATATAAGAAATCCTAATCTCCTGCCTCCCAGTTCCTCTCAAATGTCTTCCTGGAGTGTTTGATGATGATGCCAGGGTCACTCAAACGGGATGCCGAGTCACACACTGTGTACAACGATTAGCCGTTTGCCCTTTCTCTTTGGTTCTGTACCGCCATGCAAAAAAACCTTAAATGTATGTTCTAAGCACTCGGGACCCTTTGAAATTAAAGTAGGATGTTTCATTTTTCCCTGACAATTTATATTTCAGCATTGTTCTTGAGTGTTAATTTTCTAAGCGGGTATGAGCTTTACCAAGTTGATGTTTTTTTTTCAAAGCTCTCGTATGTGGATAACCGGTTGCCATTCAGGAAGAGCAGGCTTGATGCACTGGAGCAATTGTGGGGCAGTGGCTTACTTCTCTCCTGGGCAGGCTCCAGGCACAGGAGTCTCTCTCTGTGTTGGACTTGCCTGCCTTAACATTTTTCTGTATTTGAAATGGAGGAAGTGTGTGTGTGTGTGTGCGCGCGCGTGCGCGTGCATGTGTTTGTGTTTCCTAGGAGTTGAACCTAGAGCTTCACCTCTGCATATGCAAAGGATCTACCACTAAGCTGTGTCCCCAGCTATAATACTCTTCTCTGTCACTGGTAATATATCTGCTCATGCTAAAGGATCCATGAGCCGATGTGCCTTTGACTTTTTACCTAGAAAAACTGTCTAACATGGCTAGGGAATTCTGAGAAGGACATTTTCCTGGGTGTTTCACAAACCATAATAAATGCATTTGCTCCTGGCTTCCTGGATGAGCAGTAAGTGCTTCTCACAGGACAGGCTATGTAATATTAAGAAATGCCCTCTATCAGGGGCTGGAGAGATGGCTCAGAGGTAAGGAACACTGGCTGCTCTTCCAGAGGTCCTGAGTTCAATTCCCAGCAACCACATGGTAGCTCACAACCATCTATATATGAGATCTGGTGCCCTCTTCTGGCATGCAGGTGTACATACAGACAACATTGCATAAGATTTATTTATATATTAACAAATCTTTAAAAAAGACAGAAAGAAATACCTTCTATCTATCAATGAGAGTCTACCTTCTGCCATCATCCTGGCTTTCCCCACAAAACCCGCCGTCCCCATTCTCTGAGCCCTTCTCCACCGACCTGCTAACAATTGGCTCTTTCTCTCTTTTATTCTCTTCCTAGAGCTGAGTAAAAACCGAAGAAAACTTTTTGAACCACCAAATGCATGCAGCTCCTTCCTGGAAGGCGGAGCCAGTGGGAGGCTACCCCGCCAGTACCACTCAGATATTGCCAGTGTCAGTGGCCGTTGGTAGCGGTACCTTCTGGACACATACCTGCTATCTGCAAAGGTGGACATGATCTGTGGACAGTATTCACTGCACCCATCCGTCCTTGGCACCCTGCGTGTCTGGTATCAGGACCAAAGCATTGAATTCGCACCTGTACTTCATGGCAAAAAAAAGGAATGCAAGAGAAGTGTCTCGAGTTCTCATGTTGCCATAAAGCACCAAAGGGAGAATGCTTTTTAAGCTGGCAATTGGACAGAATTTGCAAAAAGAGGGTAGGGCTTTGTTTCTTTCTATTTACCTATATTACATATGCACTGATTTTTTTTTTTTTTTTTTTTTTTTTTTTTGGTACCTAAAATGAAGGAGAATTTGACATCTGGGATGCCAGTTACTTTGTTTGCTTGAACTGTCTTGGTGTTTGGGGATTTGAAAAAAAAATAATCAAAGTATAATTTTCTGCTTTAAAAGAATGACTGAGGTCTTCCAGCACTTTACATGGTCTAGTAGCTCGTCCTGTGGAATCTGCTTCTCATCTTCATGTTTCTGGGATTGGTACACATTTTTTTTTTCTGGCTCCATCAAATGTTTATTTGAAATGGTACTGGACTTTAATTGGTTCCTGGGCAGAATTTTCTGTGCTGTTGGGAATTGTGGGCCACTTGGCTCTGGACCAAATTCTGTTCATTTGTGTCAGCATCTTATGAGCCCTTGGCCATGACTGCAGTCCACTGGCCAGGTACAAAAGACAGACCAAATGGACTTTGCAATACTAGCTCTTTGCAGTTGTCAGAGTTAGCTGCTGTCTGTATTGCAACGGTGATCTTAATGGCTGTCTAAAGGCCAAGGGGCTGGTCTTTTAGTATACTGCCACTAAAGGACATTTATTTATATCAAACTTTTTATTTCTAGATATTCTAAGCATACAGTAGATAACTGATGAAATTGATATTTCCTAGAGATTTATGGAAGAGAATGAGTTGCATTCATAACTGGATCCCCAGGTTGTCACTTTATTTAAAAAGACAAGTAACCATTTGACGAGACAGCAGTGCTGCCATGATGAAGAGGCCCCCTCCTTACCCAGTAGCTCCACCCACTGTGGGTCATGGGACTTCACCTAAAGTGCCTTCTTCAGTTTGAAGTCCTCAACTCTGATCAGTTGGGAACAGAGAAAGGGTGCCAGGGACAGCTTATCCAAGTGCTGAATTCTGAAAGGGGAGAAAACTGTTTTCTAAATGGCCGGATTTATTGTTACAATCTTATACTGTGAAAGTCCAAGGGAACAGATGGCGTTATTTTCTATGTTTGCAGACATGTGGAGGTTTTCAGTCCAATGAAGAAAACCACTCGAGTGCCTTTCTCTATTCAGAGCGATATTCTTACCAAGTTTATACTTTTTTTTTAAAACTCCCCCATAGGGCATATTGTCAGTTACCTTAGTAATGTGTTCATGCTTAGTATGTTAAGGCTCTCCGTGTGACCTAGACCATTCCCACCTGATCTCCATAGAGGCGTTGGAGGAAGGCATACAAAGCTGGGCATCTATGCAAATGCCAGGTAAAAAAAAATACTTGCCTAATGCCCTCCAGGCTAATTCTGATCACTAAAGAGTTGAAGGAATTTTTATCCATAGAAAAGTTTTCACTTTGAAAACTTTTGGCTACCTGGAGGCATAGATGATGACAATGAGCTTGGCATAGCAGTAATGTCCACCTGGCGTCAGTCTCAGACCAACCGCTTCAGGATACAGAACTGAATCACTCCTTGTGCAGGTACAGCATGGCCATCCTGTGCCCATGTGCTCAGGTGATCACCCTGGGCTTACCATCACATATCCAGTGGACCGTCTTGATGGACTATTCAGTTCTCTAAATTTTGTTATTTTTTTAATTAAAAAAAATGCTCATTGGGAGTTCATTGTGGACTCTGCCATGCATTTGCTAGAGGAAGGAGAGGAACCAATATTCAATATTAAGCTAGTTTAGGCTGTATGTGTGTAGTGCTCTGATTTTACACCAAAGGGAAACTGTCCACTTCAACCCGATTAAAAAGGGAGGCTAAGAAAGAAAAATAATAATTAAAAACACTGGAAGGTTTTTCTCCCTTTTTCCTGGTGCAGAGGAGGGAACATGACACCGGAGCCTGCAGACACATTGGTGTTCTGCCATGCACAGAGTATTTGGGTTGTTCGGAGCCATGTTAACTTGGCCTTACTCATGACTGGTAATCTGTAAATATGGAGCAGAGACAGATTGTATTTTGTGGGGGATTCTTGTCCTTTTATCCCTTTTTTTAAAAATACAAGAGACGGGATTAACATTAAAAGTGGGGATTTGTTTTCTAAACTAATCGTTACATGAGAAATAAATTTATATACCCCCTTTGTATTGCTTTCTACATGGAATGTGTCCTTTTTTTTTCTTCTTCTTCTTTAAAATCTTTGTTTCTGAGAAGACTTCAGGAGATGGACTGTTTCCAGCCGAGTGTGAATGTCTCCTCAGCAGAGTTGAGTCTGTGTCCTCTCTCCTCACGCACCATCGGCAGGAAGCTAAGGGACTTTATTTTAGCCAGTGAGTTGGAGACTAATGATTGGTTCTTTTCACTGTCGCCAGCCATCAGTATATATAGAAAGAGTAACATTAGAGTAGGTTTGTTCTTATTTGTTCTTTCTGTAATAAAGAGTCAAGTGGGATGACTGCTTTGACAAACATGTCCATCAGCGAAGGTTTTATGACCAGTTGGGCTGAGTCCGACCATGGTGCAGAGTTTGTTGATCTAGCCAGTGGATGGTCAGTGGTGCCATGACTCGAGACTCCAACCAGGCTCATTCTCAAACTGAGATTGGAACTCTGTTACTAATCGTGAGATGTGGCTAAATATTTAAGAAACCCTGGCCTTCTGCCCTTACCGTCTCAGGAAGATCTCCACATGAATTGTTTATGTCAACAATTCTTGGTAATTATTTTGAGAACAAGGTTTCCTTGTGTGATTAAAACCTTATGGGTGTCTCAATGAACAAATCACCACACGTTCATAGAATGTTATATATGTGCCACTCCATAGTCCAGGCCCAGTAGTGAGTGAAATGGAACCATTTGGGCTGGCAAGATGGGTCGGTGGGTAAAAGTGCCTGCTACCAAGCCTTATGGCTAGAGTTCAGTTCCCTAGCCAACGCCTACAAGTTATAATTGGACCACGATACACATATGCTGTGGAATGTTTACCCCCATCTACACACACAAAAAAATAAGTAGATAGATTTGATAGATAGTTGGGTAGATAAATAGGAAGGGAACAGATCCCTCTGTCCTCCTTAAGCTGACATTCTGAATGCATAAACAGAGCCGATGAGAAAGGTTTGAGTATGTGTCATATGACTCTGCCTGGACAGACCTAGAGGGTGTCTATTCCAGACGAAGAGGGCACCTACAAACCAAAAAGGACTGGGTAAACCAGTGAGGTTCTTGGGGCTACCTACAGGGACATGGGTGATTCAAAGACTGCCTCATCACTAATAAGTGTTGCCCACAGCATACAGCACGGCTAACCCATGGGCAGCTATACCATTGAACAGGCCTCACCCCCAGACAGCATTGACCTCGCATGTACTTTAGCTACTCTAAGATGCTGACTGGCAGAGCAGGGTGGAATGGGGACTGGGGTCTCGGCTGAGGAGACTCCCCTTCAGAGAGAGATTGTTAGGGACCCCAATGATCTGTCAGCTCTGCTGCTCTCCTGCTTCTGTTACCAAGTCTTCTGTGGGACACTGTGGCCAGTCTACTTCATGATGGATGGAGGTCACATCACCCCAGAAGAAGCCCCTCACCTACAGCACTGTGGACCATCTCTGCCTTTCTTCGTGAGCCTCTGTAAGTGCCCTGGGGGAGCTTCCTGGAGCTGTCTAGAAGTCCAGTGTTTAATAAAACTGTTGAAGGTGCCCATTGCATCAAAACGGACCCATGCTTTCAGGTGCCAATGACTCCTTCCCCATTCCCCTCTCCCTCTCTCTAGTTGCACAATTTCAATTATATTCGCAAAGGGAGGGTGTAACTGAATGGCTGAGAAACCCCTCAGAGCTATGCTGTGACAACATCAGGGACCCTAGTTCTTTAGACCGTGCTCTAGGTTACGTCATGGTGTTTGGGAGTTGGGTGACTTTGCTGTCACGGTGGATGCTGGAAGCAGGCTGTGATAGTTGGGACTTAATTCCAGATATCCAGATGGTAGACAGTGGGATAATCAGAATCTCTCTAGATCAAACTGTTCTCAAAGTAATATATCCTCATTTGAGTACTTAACTACATAAATTCTGGTACGTTAGAATGCATTTAACCTAGTAAGACGGTATTTATCCAATGTGCCGTATGCTTGCAGTCCCCAGCACAGGCCTTGATTCTCCTACTGTCCTACTGCAGATAAGCTGGCTTCCTTTCCAAACACAGCGTTTAGGAAGACTCCAGGTAACTTAGCCGTGAGGTTAAGACACTGGGAGTCAAGTCCGAGAAGGATGCAGATAGATGTCGTCTTTATAGTGAGGGAAGACTCCGTACCACAGAGGCCGTGTCTGTAAAGCTGAAATCCTCATCTTTGTGGTGTTGCTGATGGAAGGGGGGGGGGGGGCAGTGTTGGTATATAGCTCCACTCCCCAGGGTATTTAGCAAAGCAGCACATCTATTGCTGCTCACTCGTCTTTCCTTTTAGTGCATACATGTTTTGTTCCCTTCCTGGAAAACTTGTGGTGTTCATCTGTTTCCTCCACCAGAAGGAGAAAGACTACTTCTGCCTGATTGTTAGAGGGGAGAAACTGAAGCTTAGTCACGTATGGTGAGGGAGAGTTAACGTATTATTTGCCTCGTTGGATAAAGACACGCTGGCCAGTGTATTTGTGGGGCATTTTCAGAGGATGAACTGAGGTGAGTGGTGCCATCCCATGACCTGGAAGCCCAAGGTAAGTTAAGGTAAAAGCCAGCTGAGAGCTCTCGCCCTCCTTCTCCCTGCTTCCTCTCCCACGGAGGTGCGAGCAAGCTGCTGAGTGCCATTACCACAAAGCTGTGGTTGCCATGTTTTCCTGACATCCTGGATTGTAACCCTTCATGAGCTGGAGTGTAACCCTCTCCTTTCCAACCTGTCTCTCATTATATGCCTAGTTACAGAGATGAAAAACAGTACCCACTTCCTGAGGTGAGTCCGGGGCCAGACGTATTGAAATGAAGTCCTCCTTGCACCAGGATCCTGGGTTTTGATCCAACCATCTGTGTCACCAGTGTGTTCCTAACTGGATTTACAGTCAGTGGCTGTATCTAATTATCTGATTGTCACATTCTTTGGAGTTCTTACTTCCTGGCTTCTGACAGTTTCTGTCATTCACTCTCCATCCAGCTCATCACTGATTTTCCTCAGCTGTCTAAATAAGCTTTGCTTTTAGGAGGAGCCATTAGCTTAGGTTTGTGCTGATTTTAGTTGTTTCCCACTTTAAAAAGTTAACAGGATATGGTCCTGTTTGACCCTATCCTATTTGAAAGGAAGGAAGGAAGGAAGAAAAAGAAGGAAAGAGAAAAAGAAATTGGTGAACTGAAAACAACTGTTAGCAGGAGACAGACTAAACCAGCAACTTTCTACAGAAGTGGTTAGGACACATGAAGGTACCCAGTATTCTTTCTGCTATTTGAAATGCTCTGGCTCCTTCTAAAGGAAGCAAGTGGATGTTGACTTCCCTATGACTTTGTTTTTGGAATAGATTTGGGGGAACAGGGAGCCTAAACCTGACCTTAGAGGGAGAATCTAGGTGTGAAAACAACCTCAAGGGGAAAGCCACAGCAATTGCTTGTTTCAGACCCACTGGAAGGGTCACAAGAGCACAGAGACTAGAACTCAGTAACTGGGTGTGTGTGGCCCTGTTGTTCCCAGGCAGGAAAGTAAGTGGCTCTGACTTGTCACTCAGTGCATTTCTATCCATCTCAGTGGCCGTAAGACAGACTTCAGTAGAACATCTAAGAAACAGCTTGTGTGCAGGCAAAAATTGTACCTTAGCACATCTGTGTCTTGGTCCAAGCTACTGATGCAGTCTGATTTATAAGCACCATGTGCTAACTGATTCCAAACTGGGCAGAGTGCAGGGAAGAAGGGGGAGATAGTAAGACCTGGAGGGGACAGGAGCTCCACAAGGAGAGCAAAAGAACCAAAAAATCTGGGCACAGGGGTCTTTTCTGAAACAGATACTCCAACCAAGCACCATTCATGGAGATAACCTAGAACCCCTGCTCAGATGTAGCCCATGGTAGCTCAGTATCCAAGTGGTTTCCCTAGTAAGGGGAACAGGGACTGTCTCTGATGAACTCAGTGGCTGGCTCTTTGTTCACCTCCCGATGAGGGGAGAGCAGCCTTGCCAGGCCACAGAGGAAGACAGTGCAGCCAGTTCTGATGACACATGATAACCTAGGGTCAGGTGGAAATGAAGGAAGGACCTCCCTTATCAGTGGACTTAAAGAGGGGCATGGGATGAGATGAGGGAGGGAGGGTTGGCTTGAGAGGGAATGAAGGAAGGGGCTAGAGCTGGGATACAAAGTGAATAAACTGTAAAACTAAGATACAAATGTGTCTTCTCCAGCATGTGTTGTCACTTGAGTTTTTTATCTTAGCCATTCTGATGGGTATAAAGTGAAATCTCAGGGTCATTTTGATTAGCATTTCTTTTAGTGTTTCTCTGCCATTAGATATTCCTCTACTGAGAATTCTCTGTTTAGCTATATACCCCACTTTTTAATTGTATTACTTGATTTGTTGCTGTTTAACTTCTTGAGTTCTTTATATAATCTGGATATTAGCCCTTTGTCAGATATAGGGTTGGTGAAGACCCTTTTCCAGTCTGTAGCCTGTCATTTTGTTCTTATGACAGTGTCCTTTGCTTTACAGAAGCTTTTCAGTTTCATGAGGTCCCATTTATTGATTGTTACTCTTAGAGCCTGTGCTATTGGTGTTCTGTTCAGGATTAAAGCAGATGCTGAGACTCATAGCCAAACTTTGGGCAGAGTACAGGGAATCTTATGAAAGAAAGGGGAGATAGAAAGACCTGGAGGGGATGAGGCTCCAAAAGGAGAACAGAACCAAAAAATCTGGGCCCAGGGGTCTTTTCTGAGACTGATACTCCAACCTAGACCCCCTGCACAAATGTAGCCCATGGCAGCTCAGCCTCCAAATGGATTGCCTAGTAAGAGGAACAGGGGCTTTATCTGCCATGAACTCAGTGGCTGGCTCTTTGATCATCTCCCCCTGAGGGGGAGGCAGACTTACCAGGCCACAGAGTAAGACAATGATGAGACCTGATAGGCTAGGATCAGATGAAAGGGAAGGAGGACCTCTCTTATCAGTGGACTGGAAGAGGGGCATGGGAGGGGAAGAGGTAGGGCTGGCAGGATTGGGAGGGGATGAGGGAGGGGACTAAGGCTGGGATTCAAAGTGAATAAAATGTAATAATTAAATTTAAAATTAATACATTTTTTTTTTAAAGATACAAATGCTTGCTTTCTACCATGGGTCCTGTTCAGTAAGTATAGCACTGGCAGAGTTAGCCAGAGCAATGAGGCAACAGCAGGAAACAAAAGACATGTAAATAGGAAGTCATGGGAATCCCATTGTTTGCTGATTATATGATTCTGCATACAGAAATTTTCAAAGACCTCACCACAGTCTGTTTGGGCTGGAGAAATCAACACAGAAATATTAGCTTTTCTATACCAATAATTAATCTGCTTAGGAAGGAAAGCTTGAAGGCAGTTCTGTTCACAATAGCTTAAAAAGAGGTACTAGAAATACTTAACTGAGGAAGCAAAGACTTCTGCAATGAGATATTTGAAACATTGAAACATAGAAATTGAGCACACAAAATGAAAATACCCTGAATGTTCTTAGTGGACTGCTGTGGACATTTTCATACCAGATAGATTGAATATATGGTTCAATATAGCTTCATGGTTCATATAGATTGAATGTAACTTCCATCAAAACACCAATTATAGTATTCACATATCTAAAAAAATTCTAAAATCATTGTAACAGCAAGGACTATCCCAAATAGCCAAATTAATCCTCGTCAAAAAGAGCAATGGTGGGCGCATTTTAATACCTGACTCGATAGCGTGTGATAGCGTGTGATAGTGTGTGATAGAGTTGTCGCAATCAGAAGATAGTAACAGACCAATGTGACAAAATAGGCATGTCAGAAATAAACCCATGTTTCTATGGCCAATGGATTCTCACCAAAATCAAGGAAACTTTGTAGAAATGAGAGCCCCCTTCAGGAAGTGATGCTAGGAGACTGGATATCTCCATGCAGGAGAAAACAAAAGCAAAACAAAACTCAAAATGGACCCATGACCTGTACTCTGAAACTACTTGAAGAAAATGGACCCCAAAGACACAGGAAGCAAAAGCAAAAATTGATGGCTGAGATCAATATCACATTAAGAAGTTTTCAACACAGCAGAGGAAACAATCAACAAGGAGACGGCTACAAAACAGGAGAAAATGCTTTCTGACAAAGGGTCCCTCCCACAAAGGGTTTGTATCCAGTCTATATTAGGAACTTGAGAAACACAGCAAGAAACTAAACTAACAAGAAAACTAAAATCCAACTAAAAGTGGACAAATTATCTGAAAGACAACTGTCAAAAAGAAGAAACAAAAACCCACAAATATATGGAAAAATTTAGAATCATACAAATCAGAGTTGCGGCGAGATAGTTTCTTGTTCCTTTCAGAATATCTATTGCAGACAACAGTAATATTATGCTGTCATGGATACAAAGACAAAAGCACTTTTATCCACACTTATTAGGAGGGTAAGTTAGTGGCATAATTAGGTAGAAGAGTATGGGGTTCCTTAATAAACTGAAAAAAAAAAAAAAAAAAAAAAAAAAAATCCCAACAGGTGATCTACTTTCCTACTTCTGCTCATACATCCAAAGGAAATGAAACCAGAGCAAAGAGAAACCCGAATATCACAGTCACTAAGCTACTATTGATGATGGCTAAGTAACCCATCAACACGTGAACAAATTAGAAAGGTGGGTGTGTTTCCCTCCAATGGGCTTGTCACTTGCGACAACATGGGTGTACGTGGAATTAAAACAAAAGTGACACAGGCCTGACATAGAAAGCAAAATACCATGTGTTTTCTCTCATATGTGGGAACTGAAAGTGTCAACCTAAAAAGAATAATGTTTACTGAGGAAAGGGAGCATGGGAAGACGTGTGACTGGACCTGGCTGGAGCACACAGTCCGCAGAAGGAAGTGGCATGTGACTTCCCTTACTGTGTACAACGTCTGAGTTTAATAAAACCTTTGCATGGTACCAGGCAATGGCTGCATGGTACCCCCAATCATATCCTCTGTGAAGAACTCGTCATCTTTGGTTTCGGTGATGCGCTCGTCACAGTCTGTCATGAGGTTGGTGCCTGGTGGAAGGCATCCATAATCATAAGGTCTACTGAGTTGCTTTTCATGTACTTTGGGCACTTCCTGATACAGAATCTGCAGCTCAAGTCCAGAACTGCTCACTGCAAGAGTGGTACAGAATTTGGTATCCACTTTTCTTGTCCTTATGGGACCAGTTAGGTAGGCATCTCTGCTTTTTTATGCTTCTGTAACCAACCATGGCCATCTGAAATTACTATTTATTAGTATGTGACACCAGTAAGCTCATGTTTTTAACAAACTGGGCTAAAATGACACATCAGCCAGCTCCAGCTAGAACAAAACTTCACAGTAACTTCACAGTGGACACACAGCAAAGATGACTAGAATCAGATATAAGGAGAGGTATGGATTCTGGCCACGTTGGGTCTAGCTCTGAAGAGAAACATCTGAAGTTGTCCTGGATTGACTGAGATGGAGTAAAGACCTCTCCCAGCCCAGATGGCATATCAGTGCCTAGCAAGGCTCTGTACTCACTCTAGTGGCAAGCCTAGATGGATATAGCATGCATATAATAGATTTCCCTATACCATCCTGCTGTATGAACACTGTTTCCATAGAATTTTCGCTAGTCCCCCGAGAGGAATGCCTCCATCTTCCCAAGGAATGCCACAGGCAGGATGTTTCCTATCTCCTCCTCATCAGTGAGCATAGAATGTTCAAGGATGTTATGGAAACAACCCCCATTCAGCCAGGAGATCTTCTGCCTCATGAGCACATCTGCTGAATGTAATGAGAAATACTCTGTTTTTCATTGTTTCTCTGTTCCTACTTTGAACTTGCAGCTACCCTAATAAAGCACCATATATTCCAGTAAAGGCACTTTTGTGCAGCATTACTGTGAGTCCTCTGGAGCTGTTGAATTCCAAGTTTGACTCTAGTTCCTCAGCATTAATAACCGGTAGATCACAATAGTTGGGTTTCTCTCAACTGTGGGAGCTCCTAAGTTAGACTTCAGAATTGTCTTTTGGGGGCTGGAGAGATGGCTTAGAGGTTAAAAGCACTGGCTGCTCTTCCAGAGGTCCTGAGTTCAATTTCCAGAAACCACATGGTAACTCCTAACCATCTATAATAAGAGCTGGTTTCCTCTTCTGGGATGTAGGCAGAATATTGTATACATAATAAATAAATCTTAAAAAAACAGAATTGTCTTTTTTGGATGGGGTCAACTGTTGTCCTCACTGAATCTCTTTTTCAAAAGGAGATAATCATGGTTCTATGTGAAAGCTCAGGAATGTGGCAGAAAGCTAATTTTACAATATAATCTAAGCTACAGTAATAAATGCAAACTTAGAAATGTCACCTTCTACCCAACAGATTGTTCATGTCCCTGCTTCCTAGCATTTGCTTGTGGTGTTCATCTGTCCCGGAATGATCTCTCTGATTCTGCTAGCTAACATGTTCCTCTCTAGGGTGGAAGGGTTCCATTCTTGTTTTTGAATTCCTATTGCCAGGTATAACTCGAGCGTAGCGGGTCTCAACCTTCCTAACACTGCAGCCCAACCATAACATTGTTTTCATTGCTACTTCACCATTGTAATTTTGCTACTGTTATGAATTGTAATGTAAATGTCTGTGTTTTCTGATGGTCTTAGGCAACCCCTGTGAAAGGGTCATTAGAACCCCGGAGGGGTCAACAAGCTACAAGAAGAGAACCTCTGCTCTGGCACATGGTTGAGTTGATCATTTTGTCTTGCACTAACTTGCTTCTCATTTTTGTCCTTCTGTTGGTGCCTCTAAGATGGCTTACGATGAGGTAATGGCTGTGTGACAGCAAAGTTTCAGGAAGTATTTGCCAAACATGAATTGAGTCCAAGGGGTGATTGATTGAAAATGAGGACAATGAGGCAGGAGGAGAATTAGAAGTGACCAGCAATTTCTCATTTCCTCTGCTTGCTTTTTAATAAATGTCACGGCATATCTGGCTGCGGTGACGGGGTCCTGGAGGTGACTAAACCGAGTCAAGGGGTGGAAGGATGAGAGACATAAAATCCAATTAGTTTTTCCCCTCCAGATACAGACTGCGCTATTCTTGAAATTGGCAAAAAGGCGTGCTTCTCTGCAGCGCGATGTCATCCCACAGCGCGACCCATCTGCTGTAATTGCTCAATGCACATTTGTCCTGATCTTTGGTCTGATGCGTGTGTGTCAGGGAGCAAATGATGAAAACAGTTATGAATTAGGAAGAAAAGCCTCAGACTGAAAGGAGGAAGTGGTACTGAGAGGAAAATGAGACATAAGTGGGAGCGATGAGGGGACTCAATGAAGGTCAGAGGCAAAGCATGCTGGGGTTTGGATCTGTCACATAACACATTAGCATTGAGGACTATTGGCCCAGGAAGAGGATGGGACCAGAAACCAGGAAACCTAAGCTCTTTTCAGAGCTATCTGTGATTTCCCCAAGAGCTATTTCCTAGTGGCCTCAATTTTCCCATCTGTGAAACTGCTCTGAGAAACATTAGCCATGTCCAAGACAGTCAGCCGCACATGACACCCCTTTTTATAACTCCTGTCTGAAAACTCCTGCCTTTGGTTCTAGGTGAGCAGTAACTCACCCAGAACAACACAGTTTGTGGCTTTCTTTCTTCATAGGCATCAAAGCTCACCCTCAGTGACACACTTCCTCCAACAAACCACACCTCCTAATAGTGCCACTCCTTTAGGACCAAGCATTCAAATCTATGAGCCTGGGGGGGGGGGCATTCCTAAATCAATTCAACATGGAGAACTACCGTCAAATGATAGCAATCAAGGCAGTGGTTGTGGGTGTCAGGAATAGGCAAGTGGGTCAGTGGAACAGAATAGAGCCTGGAGAGCACCTGAAGATGGACAACTGATGATTGACAAAAGTATGTGGGGAACACGTTGGAGCTAGGATTGCCTTTGCACAGATATTGATTGGCTAACAGGACATCTACATGCAACCTAATGTGGAAAGAGGAATCAAGACCTAGACCTTATACTTCCTACAAGAATCAATTCAAAATGGGTCATAGCCCTAAAATATAAAACACAAAACTTGGGGGAGGAGAAGGTAACACAGGATAAAACCTAGGTGACCTTGTGTAAGTCATGATCTTTTTAAGACAGAGAACACATTTGTATAAAAAGAACAGTAAGTGAAAAGCTAAAGCAATACAATGAAAAGGCTTGGCTCTATGCATGGTCATGTCAAAGCCACAGCCCAAGAGAAAATATTTGCAGAAGGCATGTGCGGTGAAGGACTGCCAGCCAAAACACACAGAGGAGATTTAAAACCCAACAAAAAGGCAACCTTTTCATAAAGTGGGCCAAAGGCATCAGAAGAAATTTCCCAAAGCTCCTGTAGATCCTCTACGAATGGTAAAAAGGCAAATAGAAAAAGCTCCTGCCACATGCCCAGGGAAGTCTAAATTTAGGAAATGAGATAGCACCAAACCCTGGTTTGACAACACCAAATGCTGGCAGTGATGGCGGGAATGCAAATGGGACCGTTCTGGCTCTTACAGAGTGAATGCACTCCAGCTGTGTTCTCCTTCACTCTTGCGCTTTGATATTGACCCCCAGGACTTGGAAGCTGTGGCCACACAAACCCTGCGCGTGGATATTTCTGGCAGCTTCATTTCGTCGCTGAAGCTTAGAGGCAAATGAGATTCTGTAAGTGGGGGAATGAAGCTTCGTTTGTGCGGGCAGTGGACTATCTGTAGCACAAACAAATGACGTGTCAAGATCTGGAAAGACATGGAGTGACTCAGGGAGCACATTGCTAAATGAAGGAAGAGGCTTCAGCTCACTAACCTGGAGGAGCTGAAAGCGCGGCAACATATAAAAAGACCGAGATTCTGGGAGTGATGGTGGGGAGGTGAAGTGGCAGATAGGGTTTGGGCTGGGAGAAAGGAGGTTCTAAGACCCTCTGCTGGAGAATATACAATGCCAAACAGGGAGCCAGCCTAGCCATGTGGCTGGTGAGAGCATGCCAAGCTGCTATGGAAAAACATCAACTGGAATAGTAGTGCCCTTTTCTTTGGGGCTGTGTATTGGTTTATTTGGCTTATGTGTGCGCGTGTACGTGCATTTGTGCCAGGCCAAAATTCCAACCCCAGCCTCACACGCTTGACATAGAAGAGGACAGGAACCCTTCCCTCAGCTCTTGCTCTCCTGGCTGTCCTCAGAAATTTGTCTCAGTAATATGGAGACTGGCTACAAGCAGAGCTCAAAGGAACTGCTATCTCAGGTGGTTTATGAGGCTGACCAGCAGAACCTCTGTGGTTTCCAGGAAATTAAATGTGAAGGAGGTGAGGAGGAGGCACTGCCTGTCAGAGATGCTACAGCCAGCTCAACCCCATCAGCATCCCCCTGGGGAATGCCCTGCTAGGTAGGTGAGCTTCTTGCTCCCAGGGGACTCTCTGAAGCTGCTGTAACATCGGTAGGAGGAGAGCGAAAGACTTTATGAGCTGGACAGGAACTCCCCAAAGATGGCCCTGGAGACATAAATAATAGCAACAGACTTTGAGAAGATAATCCTGTTTCAGAGGCAGCTTCCCTGTCTGGAATGACAGGTATCAGAGTTACAGTGGCTCTGTGGGTTCCTGGAAAAGTGAAGTTTTCTCAACCTTTCCATTGCTACTGATTGATGCTCTGGGCTAGAGGAAGGTGGACCGTCACGATGACCTTGGCCATTTATCAACATAACTGGCTTTGCACAGTGAAATTCGAGGAGCAAACCACCAAGTTTCAAACAAGCCCTTGAGCTGTTATAGCCAAAACCCTCCAGGCGACTGTCTGTAAAACCAATGGCCTAGACCAGTCGTTTTCAACCTTCCTAATGCTGCCACCCTTTAATACAGAACCCCCAACAGTACAGTTATTTTTGTGACTCTTGAGAATGACCCTTGATAAATCCAGCAGCAGGTTTTACCCATAAACTATGGTACTCTGCAGCTTAGATGTTGTTATTCATTAAACGCTATATATAATGGCCCCAGAGCACGTGGCCAGCCCACACGTTGCTCCGGAGAAGCCTTCACTGTCTAGACACCTATAATCTAATTCCATCTAGTGACTCATTCACTTGGAGAGGCCCCTCCTATGCCCACACCTTACATGAAGGCCTGATCTACTTGCCTGCTGGCCTCCAGCCTTGAAGCCAGAAACTGGGCATTTAAATGGAGAACGATGCTTGCATGTTCAACCTCATTTGCAACCTCGCTATTACATACACAATGTCCTGTCATAGCTGGGCTTGAAGTCTGCTGTGAGTCCAGTGGCCATCTGTTTAGGGACCATGAGACCTCCTGTCAGAAAGAAGAACAGCAAGGTCCCTGGGGCTAATCCATATGGTTCACCTCGGGCAAGCAACAGGAGAAGGCAGGAGACACACATCTGGCAAGGCTAAGGGAGCTTTTATATGGGGTTACCTCAGGGCGGACTTGTCGTTTCTGAGGTCGGACATGACTCTTGAAGGGAACAGCTGCAGTCAGCAGGAACCTTGGTGCTTGAGCTCTGGTACCTGGTTCCTCACATCCTCTGTGGGTCAGAAATAAGTTTCTGTGCTAACTGCTGTCGACAGTTGTAAGCCCCAGAGCTGGCAGAATTCCGTATTTGTGCTTATGTCTGTAGCTGCACAGTTAGGTCATGGCACACATCTCTTAAAGACTGGCCTAGGAAATTGTGGAGCCCAGTCCGTATTGATACAGCCATAAAACGCTCCTGCGCTAAAGGATCAGGGAACATTGAAGAAGAGGAGGTGAAAGATTGTAAGAGCCAGAGGATCGGGGAGATTGTGTCTTGTAGTAATGTCAGAAGCTATATCCAATAAACCTATAAAATCTTACCAACATGACTGCCCCCAAGGAGAGCTAAACAAGGGTGACATCAGAAGACATGCCAGAGAGGAAGGGGAAAACTCATGAAGCCTCAACCCTCTACAAAGAACTACAGGCAACTGAGGAGAGCTGGGAGCAGGAGAGATGTCATCCCCAGGGAAGAGAACACCAAGTGGTTGTTCAGTACCAAATGGTCAGCTCTGAAAACATGCATACAAGTAACATATCGGTGAGCAGACTATATCTAGGAACATATGTGAACATATATATATATATGCAGAAACAATTAATGGAGAGAGTCCGTGGATTTGAAGGTAAGAGGGAAGGCATATATGAGAGTGTCCAGGGAGAAGAAATGGGAAGGAGAAATGTAATTAAATCATAATCTTAAAAATTAAAACTAAGCTGGGCATTGATGGCATACACCATTGATCCCAGCACTCAGGGAAACAGAGGCAGGTGGATCTCTGAGTTTGAAACCAGCCTGGTCTCCAGGGCAGGTTCTAGGACAGCTAGGGCTGCACAGAGAAACCCTGTCTTGAAAAGCAAAATAAATTAATAAAATCAGTGATTTTTATTTTATTCTTTAAAAGTGTGTGTGTGTGTGTGTGTGTGTGTGTGTGTGTGTGTGTGTGTACACATGTATGCTTGTGTGAGTGCAGGTGCCCAAGGAGGTCAGAAAGAGGTATTGGATCCCCTGGAACTTTAGTTATAGGAGTCTGTGAATCACTTGACACATGGGCTTGAATTTGTATCTGAGTCCTCTGGAAGAATAGCAAGTGTCTCTAACCACTAAGACATCTCTCTAGCCCTTTGGGGAGTTTTTTTTAAGTGGACATCATCACATTTTAAATGTTTGCCTACTAATGTGTCTCGTCATTGTGGTGCTCAGCAAAAATTGGGCGGTCCTGCTCACTGACCCACACTCCCGAGACAATAACCTTAAACTGAATACTGGAAACAGTATGCAATTAGGAAGCATTCCTCATTGGACACAATTGCAAGCAGTGCTTTTTAATAGAATCATTTGAGACTGGATCCTACTATATAACCTGGGCCTGCCTTGATCTTGTGATCTATCTCTGCCTCAGATGCCAAATGCTATGATCACAGATGTAATAGCTCTGTTTGTTTGTTTATTTATTGGTTTCTCAAGACAGGGTTTCTCTATGTATCCTGGACCTTGCTCTGTAAACCAGGCTGGCCTCAAACTCACAGAGATATGCCTGCCTCTGCCTCCTTGGGTGCTGAGATTAAAGGCATGCACCACCACTGCCTGGCTCTAAGAATTTTTAAAACAATAACATCACCCTTCATGTTCTAATCTCCCTCCCCTTACCCCTGACTCAAAGATGGGACAACTTCAAGAAAAAGGGTTAAATCAGATCATCTGCATATCAGATAGTCACATTAGGATTCATGATAGTGGCAAAATTACAGTTACAAAGTTGCAACAAAAAATAGTATTGTGGTTGGGGGGTCACCACAACATGAAGAAATGTATCAAAGGGTCACAGCATTAGGAAGGTTGAGGACCACTGATTTAGATAGATCCAGCAGCCAATAAAACAGCTGTTCCAAGGAAATGAGTGTAGCAATTGTGACTGTGATAACTGAAGAGGATTTCAAAGTCAATGCTGGCACCAGAATATGTTTGCAGCGGAGGTGGTTCCTTTTCACTCATGTGGTGTGAAAGGGAATCCCAGGCCTGCAGGCTGAGGCTAGCGCATGGTACAACAGTGTTGGTCATAGCAATGAAAGGTCTGAATGCTCTGGTGCCTCTACTGTCTGGACGGTTTCTCTATGCTTTAGTGTTGGCTGAGGCGTCTATGAAGACCTCCTTCAGGCAGCTCTGAAGACCTCTTCAGTTAGCCTGTGGCTCCGAGCTGCTTTTCTTCCCAGAAACTGGATACACAGCACTGGAAGACCTTATGCTCTGCTCATCTTCCAGGCTTGTGGCTGGGACGTTGGGAGGGATGTGAACCTTAAGATGGGCTAGTGTTGGAAATAGAGGCTCTGCAGTATTGAGGCCTGGGCTGCCCCGGGATCCTCTGGGGTTACACCTGGTACCTGCTCTCTGTGTTCCAGCAGGTGATGACTGAGTCATTCAGTATTCAGCTACTTGGTTGCACCGTTTCTCTTATGCCTCACAGGTCAGGTCATTTCCCATTAGAAGTTTACTGATGACATTCTTGATTTTGCAATACTTTCTATGCAGAATGTCTGAAGTATTTTATATATATATATATATATTTACTTCCTGGATATTGAGGAGGAGACCACAGAATGTGGAGAGCATAGACTGTGGAGTTGGAGATCCTTGACTTAAGGGCAACTGTTCCTGTTGCTGTGTGCGACCCCAAGTAGGTTATCCAAACACCCTGCCTTTAGGTTCCTTACATATAAATTGGGATGGCCAGATGACAACAATAAAGTTGCTGTGAGAACAAGTTAGGATGTAAAGTGATAAAATATAAATCACAGAATGTATGAATGTCCTCATCACACACCAAACGCTATATAAATATTGCTATTTTTATCATTACTGCTATAAATGGAAGAGGTTTAAAAGACAGCACCAAGATATACCTCCATCATTGGCTAGCTGCAGGATTACTTCACCTCTTAGAGGACCAGTTTCCTTATCTGGAAAGCCATTCCTCACAGGCTATGAGAATTAAAGGAGTTAATTAGTCAGGTTTTCCCAACAGAATGCCTAGCTTTGCTTGTCTGATGTGTGTTGACACTTTCCCGTCCACAGCATATTAATGTAGATTTGACATTGAAGGTAGCAATGCTCACTAGACAACTGTACAGAAGACATAACAATGATGGCCACGCCTGTTCTTGGGGCTGCTATTGTTCACCATCAGGGCACAGTATGTGTTTGATTTAAATAGATACATGAATACTAACATACCTTCTCTGCCTTTCTCATTCCACGCCCTCTCTCCCTCCCTTTTCTCTCTCTCTTTGCTCACTCTTTCTCCTCTCCCTCCTGTCTCTCACCTTTCCGTCTCTCCCCCATTTCCCTGCTCTGACCTGCCCAACAGTGTCTTGCTATGGCCTCCCAAGTGCTAGAATTCTAAGTGTGTGTCTCCATCACTGGGTACTGGGATCTCTTTGGAATTTGAGTGACAAGGATTACCATATCAGTTTTTTCTGCACCCCACAACTTCTGCACAGATACAGCCTTGCTTTGTTAGAAAACATCTTTTCCTAAGAGTCACAGACACTTTGCCTCTTGCTAGAGGATTTGGTTACAGCCTCAAGATCACTTCTTTCTATCTGGAGCTAGCCTAGCTACAGTTAGCATGACGAAGAGCCAACTCAGACCATGCACATGGTTTTTGTCACTGCTTGCTTGGTTCAAGGGGGTTCTTGTGTCTTTTGTCCTTTCCACCCCCTGCTTGGATGCTACATATGGCTTGATACAACATGTGTTTTATTTTGATCAGATCCCTTCCCTGGTTTGACTCTCAAGTCAACTAGGAAGCTTCTACATAGCATCATGTACTCTTTTTCTCCTGTTGTCTTAACACTTGGGAAACACTCTTAGACTTGACACCTTAGTCACTGACTGGTTAACCAAGTGATGGTCTCTCCTGACCCACAAATGTTACTCACAGCTCCAGGGGAGCCATGGCTTCACACTGTCCAGGCTAGCATCAAACTCACTCCTTAGTGGAAGGTGACCCTAAAATCCTGATCCTCCTGCCTCCCACCTTCTGAATGCTGGGATTACAGACATGTGCCACCAACCTCAACTCCAGACTCATTTTAGTTGAGTATCACTCTAACTCTAGCACCAGACAAGAACACACAAAAAAGGAAACAGCAGGCCAGCCCCTGATGAATAAAATTGCACTCCCCCCGCCCCGTAAAACACTTGTAAACAGAATTCAACAGTGTATAAAAAGATTGCTCACCACAGTCAGATGGGATTCATGTCTGAGATGCAAAGGTCATTCAACACAAATAATAACTCATTAAATTTGATACGTCACACGAACACGAAAAAGGAAGAAGATTGTTGCATAGAAGACTACATGGCACAGTTCAACATCCCTTTTAATTCAATTTTTCAAGAGGTCTAGTAGAGAAGACATACGCCTCAACACGATAAAGTGTATACATGCTAAACCCAAACTAACACTACACTGAATGTTAAAAGCCTTTCCCCAGAAATCTGAAAGAATACAGTCACGTGCACTTTCATAACTTCCTGTTGATGCAGGCACAGAAGTCCTAGCCAGAAAAGAGTAAACAACAACAACAACAACAAAAACCTCCAAAGGTTCTGTACCATGCCATTCATTTCTATGGCATTCTTGGGTTATTAAACATTATTTTACCATTCCTGTTTTTAAAATCTGTATGTGGAGTAATGTTCACGTATGTGTGAGTGTGCACCTTTACATATGCCCACAAAAGCCAGGGGTGGATCATGGGTATCCCGCTCTCTCATTCCCTGCCTTATTTATTTGAGCCAGCCAGCAAGCTCTGGCGATCCTTCTGTCTCTGCCCCTCATTGGGGTTAGAGACACAGGGCAGCCATGTTCAAGTTTCACAGGAGTCCTTGGGATCTGACCTCAGTTCCTCATGCTGGCAGAGTGAACATAGGTCACGTGGAACAGCCTGGTTAAATTGTCTACAGGTGCATTGTGCTATATTGTCAGTTCTATTCTAAGTCTTTGAAATACTTCCAAAGGAAGAACTGTTTTACATGGCATATAGATACAAAACACACAGGCACACAAACATACCTACACACATGTACACACAGAGAGAGAATAAGTGAGGGGCAACAGCAGTAGCAGTGCTGCTGGAGCAAAGATCAGGCAGCAAACTATTTCAACCAACATTGCTATAAAAAAAAAAAAACAGAACACAAATGAAACTTTATGCTGCCTCATAACTGGTGAATTTAAGCCGGAGCTAAACTGTTAACGTGGGTTGCTAATGTGGCTATTGGGAACTATTTTTAACAGAAAATATTTTAAAATGTTACGACCGTGGGGAAGGTAGGTAGAGTCCTTATGGGGATAAAAAGCATAGGGCTATACAAGAAGATTGATAAAACTGACATTAAAATGTAATTAAAATCTGCATAGCAAAAGGCACCAGAAGTGAAGTCAAAACAAGGGTAAGCCTAGTGAAAATACTGGTGCATCTTCTATCCTATGCATGCAGACTTTCACTTAGTACATGTCTTTGTTTTCTGTTTGTTCAACAGCCTGCCTTCTATCACATGAACACAGCAATAGAGTGAGAACAAATTTTGAAATGATTATCCACTCGCAACAAATTCACGCTGGGCCAGGCCAACATCAGTGTATCAGGGTGTCTAGTGTCCTTCTTAGTAGGGGCACTTGTGTTTTGTTTCTCCTAATGCCTTCGACCAGATGATGGACATTGCACATATCATTTTGTTATGTGCTATATACCCTGTGTTCCTGCTGGAAACAGCCTGCTCATTTGAGGCTCTACTTTTAATATGTTTAGGTTAACAGCATGTCTTCTAGGGATAATACATCCTCCCCACTGGTGTCAGTGTTCCTTGATGCTCTGCTGTCCCCCCTCTAGAATGGTCTGTAGTTGGGACGGTGGGAGTGGGAGTGAGAGATCTTGTTGAAAGATCTGAGTAGTTAGTACTAGTTCCTGGACAAAAGGACATCCAAATGTGGAAGAGATGTGGAGGAGAAAGACCTTGAAAGGCTTAGAGACAGCTCCCTGCAGCTGCTTGCTTGGATTCCAAAGACTTAAGGACCTTTGAGTCTCTATCCATAAAGGGCTGCTCATAGCAAGGGTTGTTGCAGTCTCTCTGTCTCTGTGTCTCTCTGTGTCCAAGTGTCTCTCGGTCTCTGTCCAGCTGCATTGAAAGAGATGAGGAGGGGAAAGTGCAGCTAGAGGACAAGAGTGTCATTCTGTGAGGCCTCTGTAGAACCCACCACACCACAGAACAACAGGCCTCCTATCAATGACCAGCCTGCCACTGACCTCATCCCCCAGCAGCCTTGATAACCCTTTCAAAAGGTGAAAATCCATGTGATTTTCAGGGCTGCGTAGCAGCAGGCTGGGATCTATTTCTGCTTTGGCAAAGCGGGGAGCCCTGTGAAGCTAAGGTTTTACCATCTGGATCTGAAAGGAAGATAGGTGCTAGCGGCCCAGGAGAGAAAAGGATGTCCTGTGGACCCAGATAGTTGAGAGGAATCAGGCTGAAAGAGAGAGTGGTCTGTGGAGGCTTTCATGGAGGAATTGGTACCTCATCCAACTGCTCACACAGCGTTCCTATCAAAGCCCCACACTGGCTAAGCCTGCTCTGAAGTCAAGGGAGACAGAGCCCTGCTGTGGCGTGGCCTAGCTCTCTGAGACAAAGAGTGGGATAGAGTTGGAGGGATAAATAGGAGGCATCTGAGAGGTTTCCTCTGGAGACTTTGGGGTTGAACAGCTAGAGAAGAACCTGGGAATTTGGGCTTTTAGCAACATATGTGGCCCTGTGTAGTAAAGCTGGTATTAAACCATGGAACCTGAGCTCACCAAGATATCTTTGTTTGTTTGTTTTCATACCCAAAGGTCAGGGGAACAAAATCCTTAGGTCACAAACCACTGGAACTATCCCTATATCAGGCCAACACAAGAGTTCTGTTAAGACGTTTTTTTCCTCTTAGTAACAGTTGACAGAATTGTCAACTATGCCCCGGAATGCAACTATATATAAATGGCTGCCTCTATCCAGTCAGAGCTCACTAATTACCCCACAGGAAATAAAGCCTTTTCTTGATGGTGTGGATCTGCCTTGAGCCACCTCATCTCTACATGTGTCCCTGGCTGCAATCTTAATTTTTATTCTAAGGCAGCTATTCTTTCCGTCCTACTTGTCCTGCTTCAGGGAACTGTCAGCCTCCAAATCACTGGTTCTTCATCCAGAGGGGTTCCCTGCCAAGAAATGCAGTGCCGTCTAAATAGATGTTTTCTCAGGGACTTGAATGCGGAATGAACATAGTATAAGGACAGCAGTGTTTAGCAGGTCCTTTGACATCACTTACTGCTCACATTGGCTTCTGCAATGGCCATTTTCCACCTTCCCTCTGTGTGTTCTTTGAAGGTCCTCCATCAAACTTCTTACTCCTCATCTGTTTAATCCAGAGCTCTTTCTGTTCTTTGCAGCCAAATGACCTAACCTTCCAGAAAACCAATCTAGGCACCAATAATAACCAACCTAGCTCTCCCATCATAACTGTGAGTCTGACAGCATTTGGAGAAAGGTAACCAAGGTGAGCAGACAGCAAGACCAGCCTCAGAGTCAAGACACCCACAAAAGACGAACAATGTTAGGAAACAAACGTTTTAGACCTTGACCTAGGGAAAACAGAGCCAACACATAAGAGCTGTAGAAGTGGCGATTCCTGAACCTTTCATGGGTTCATTGTCTTATATTTCATGTTGGGAAATAATCCCACCCGGAGACATAGGGATACATCATTCAAACTCACAGCAGCCAGCATGAAACAAGAAAACCGAAAGCACCCCCCCCCCCAAATCCATGAGCTACTTAAAACAACAATTTCATGAATTTATGGATTTGGAAGTAGGAGGGAAAAAAAAGTACATTTCAAATTTTAGGTTCTTTTGCATAATTAAGAAAAAAACAACAGCTATGGATCACTTTAAAATTAAATCCAATTTAAATAAAAAAATAGCTTGTGTAATACAGATGACACACAGCATTAGTTAACGTCACAAGCTCACACCTACATTTGCTATTAAAGTAAGTTGTAGGCAGGTAGGCAGACATCTCCAGGAAACTCCAAACTTGTTCCTGACCAGCTACTCTCAGCCCTTAATGTAGAGCCATTGTTCTAGCCTCTGTGCTGGATTCTTAGTTCTGACAAATATTTTGTAATAAGATGGTATCTGGGGACAAACTATCTGTATGAAGTATATATGTGCACATAACTGTTTCCGAAACTTTTCTAAACACCTGTACTTTTTAAAAATTAGAAATTTAAGCACCACCACAAACAGCATTAGCACAGGTGTGCAAAGTAATTCCAGTAAGATAAAAACTGACAGTGTGTGAAAAGTTTTCTTAAGTTATTAATGTTGCACCTAAGTCTGAGAGTGTCTGTTTTAAGCTCACTGAAATGTTTTCTCCCTGAGCACATACCTAAGGGACCTCTGAATTAACACTCTAACAGTGCCTTTGCCTATTCCTCCTGGAGATCAGCAGATGCATGTTAGTATTGGAGAGGAAGCAGAGGACTATGGGAGTTTAGTTGTTATTAGCTTTTACTTTATGGGCACCTCATGTCAGGATGACATAGAACCCAGGGTTCAATCAGCATTGTCTGGCAGCTGAAAACTTGCTAAGAGATTGTCGGGAAATCCTGCTGCTAAGGTCAAAGTCTGACGTTACTGGAAAGCTCTGAGCTCAGGGAGAAATGGTGGACTCCCTTTGTCAGCCAGCCTTCTTTTTCTCTCCCTGGGGGGATCCTGGACCCCACACCCTCTACTTGAGAGATGTCACAGAGACCTTACAGAAGTCACAGGTCCAAACTCCTCTTCCCATAAAGCCTGTTTAACAAGCATCTGGGATTCCCGGAAATGCCTCTCTATGCTAATGAGGTACCTCAGCCCTTCGGCCAATGACATTCACCCACCCCGGAAATCCCCACTTCCTCCTCAAAGTTCTATATGTTCTCCCTCACCCCTGGAATAAAGTTGATTTGCCTCCCTGCAGCTGATCCCCGGAGGTCATTTCCAAGTGCCCACAGGCCCTCTGAGTCCATGCCCCATATCTCTGCTCCCTTTGTCCTTGGGTACCAATGGTCATGGTCCCTTGCGGGGGCCAGGGAGAGCCACAGGAGATGTCCATTTCAGCAGTTGGAGTAGATTCCAGGTAGACCTAATTCAAGGGCCATTGCCCGAGCTTACCTGATCAGTGTCTCATTTTCGTAGAACTTAGTAGGCATTTAATATGTATTATTACAAACATGAATAAGTGGCTATTAGATTCCAGGAGCCCAAGCCAGAGATAAGAAAGAAATTTTTTTCATTACATTTTTTTTTAAGTTTTGTTTTTCACTTTATGTATATGGGTATGTTGTCTGCACTATATTGTGCAGTACCTGAGGAGGCCAGGTAAAAGGGACAGATGCCCTGGAATGGAGACAGATGGTTATGAGCCACCGTGCGGGTACTGGGCATTAATCCTGGAGCCTCTGGAAGAGCAGCCAATACTCTTTAACTGCTCAGTCATCTCTCTAGACCTCAGACTTTTTTATGCCCACAAATACACATACACACACATACTACCCACATGCATGCAAGCACACGCACACACACACACACACACACACACACAAGCACATTGCTTATGAGATAATAATGGTGGCATATACTTTTAGATCTGGCATAAGCTAGAAGGCATAACAATGCCCCAATGCCCCAATGCTCATTAGGTACTGTACTATTATAGAAGAAAGCTATGCTCACGAGAGAAATTTGCTCTTCAACTTTTAAGCATTCATTATATGTATCTTCCTGGGTTACAGACCTGTTTGCAGTGTGACTTTCTGTGTTAGTGATACAAAGTCCCCTGAAACTTAGCAGCTGCCCTTATTCTGCAGGAAATGTGGAAGGACGCATAAAACATTATTTTGATGGCCAAGACCACCTTGTCAGGTGATCCCATAACTTTTGTTTTCTGGGAAAGAAACAAGATGGAGCTATGTCAGAGAACAGAGGGAGTAGTTAGGAGCAAATAGGGGCCTTTGATGCAGGAAGAACTCCACAGCTTCAGCGGAGTTAGCCCTGGCCTAAGAAAATGTTCCAGAGGACTTGGTTGAATGCCTCTCCAAGGAAAATACTTTAGACAAGTTAAGTAAGAAAAATAATTGCTAAGATTTGCCATTCCCCTGGGGGCCCTTCTGTTATTCTGAGCCAAGAGGAAAAAAAAAAAAAAAAACTAGGACAGAGACAAAAGAGGGCCCTCACAGATGGAAGTGCCTCAGATTCCAGAGGGCAAAGGAAAATGTGTGGAGTAGGCAGGATGTGAAATACAACTCAAGAGTAAAACAAGAAGTTGAGGGTTCCTGGATCTTAGACCTGTGTGTTTGTCTTCCAAATCTTGACCACAGTGGAAAAACCTTTCATTATCTGAAGTAGAAGAAGAAGAAAAAAAAGCCCAATAAATATTTTTATAGGCCAGAAGAAAACTCAGTGAAATGAAAGGCCAGGTGCCAGGTCTAATGGCAAAGATGATGGGGCTTAGATGACACACTTTATGGGAACTCATTAGATTCCAGACCACTCCCATCCAAACCAGGGCAAGCTGACAGTGAGAAGACTCATATTTCAAGCCCTTAATTCAGAAAACCTCGTCTAGCCTTCATTTGGTTGGAAAGGCGGCGTGTTTAGGAATCCAGTAAAACAGTGGTCCTCAACCTTCCTAATGCTGCTGGCCTTTAATACAGTTCCTCATGTTATGGTGACCCCCCAACCACAAAATTATTTCCGTTGTTACTTCATTACTGTATTTTTGCTACTGTTATGAATCGCCATGTAAACATCTGTGTTTTTTTTTTCCAGTGGTCTTAGGTGACCCCTGTGAAAAGATTGTTCAGTCCCCAAAGGGGTCGAAACTCACAGGCTGAGAACCTCTGCAATAAACAATCATGTGGCTCGTAATGAAGCCTCAATGCCACTCTGAACCTAGGGATTTCTGTTAACCACCAAATACTACCAAACACCCAGGATGGTCCAAGCACTGTGTGATGCACCAGGAAGACCATGGCAGGCAGGAAAGAGCATCATCATCTTTGCACCCTTGACTATCAAATTGAGATACTATAAAACCTACTTTACAGACTCATTATGAAATTATAGTAGCTTCTTATGGTCCAGTGTGTGTGTGTGTGTGTGTGTGTGTGTGTGTGTGTGTGTGTGTGTAGGCCAGAAGTTGGCATTGGGTGTCTTCCTTAATCACCTTATTTTTTGAGACAGGCTCTCTCACTGAATCCAAACCTCTCCTATTAAGCTAGACTGGCCAGCAAGGCCTTGGATCGACCATCTCCGTCTTTACAGGCACATCTGGCTTTTAGAATGAGTGCTGGAGATCTGAACTCAGGTGCTAATACATACAAGGCAGGTGATTTTCCTGGGTACAGTTCTGATCCTTCACATGATGGAATTCTCCCCTTGTCTCTCTTTACAACCAAGTGGCAACTGCGGAGCCACCTTTCTGTCAGGGAATGGTTAAACCTGAGGCCTGGCAGGGTGAGTCCTCAGGAGAGTAGGCACAGAGACAAAGAAAGCATCTGCCAGGAAAGGGGTGGGACGGGGATGTTTTCCTTTGGGATTCTAGAAAAGACTTGATCAGCTGTCGCCATGGAGGATCTCATTCCCCCTCCTTAGTAAGTCTTGTGTGTGGCTGAAGGGGAGTTTCAGGTGTGCCTTGCTGCATAAGAGCCTGACGAAGGAGGTCCAGAGGAGGTACCTCCAGTACCTCAGCTCAGTCAGAGGGGAAAGCCTCAGCAGTGTGGAGACTCAAATAAGTTCGATGGAATAATATACACTGTAAAATGTTAACATATGCCCCAGGCATGAGAGACAGGGTCTGGATGTTCCTCTACTACGAATCTACATTCCCTCCAAAAGCTTAGGCCGTGATGTACTCAGCTGGAATTTAGGAACTTCTATGGCAGGAGGGGTTGTGGGCAACAGTTTATTTATTTTACTTTTGACCCCTGGTAACATATCCCCACCTCTCTGCTGACATTATCGCTTCAGCAAGAGCTGTTTACGTGTCTCTCCTGCAGGAGCCACTTGTACAGTAGTTTACCCTTTGGCTCGTGGGGACGCAGGCTGGGGATCGAGGTGGTGATGGGACCTCCTAAAGCGTGAGGCTCTGGACTCTGAAGTTCTCAGCTGTCAGACATGATGGGGAACGACAAGAGGCAGATACATCATTCTTCCTGTCTTTTTCTTTTTAGGTTTTAGGGCACCGGGGACTTCTTTGTAAGTCATGTTTTTTTCTAAGTCCTTGGAGTATTAGGAAATACCGTTAAAATATTTAGTCACAGCCCGGTTGAGCATGGGCTATAAACTGTCTTTAAAATTACCCGTCAAGCTTGAAGACAGCTCTGTCTAGAGGCATCCATGTGTGAGTTTAACAAACCAGATGCTGGGTTTTATAACAGGCTGGAGAGACACTCTAGTAAACAAGGGGCCTTGGCAGCAGGGTCCCTCTTCATTAGGTCAACTGTGAATGGTAAAAATTCCCCTTCAGCTACAAATTCATGCAGGCCAAGCAGGCACAAGTTCTCTTTTCTATAGCCAGGCCTTCGGGGCCATGCACTGGGGTGGAGGCCTGTTCAGCTATATATAGACTTTGAGGCCAGCCTGGGCTACAGCCCTGTCTTGAAACACACAAACAATTTTTCTTTTCTTAAGTGGCCAACAGAAGCTGAGTTAAAAACAGAATAAGGTGGCCTTGTTTGCAAAGGTCTTCTGGCCTCTGTTTGGAGCCTCAGATATCTAGAAGACTGTTTAGACACTGTTTTGCATCCTGGATTCAAAGCTTGGATTAAATACTTGCATCATGGAAGGCACAACTGGAGAAGACAAACCCGCACATCAAAAACAACAACAACAACAACAACAACAACAAAAACCTCTCAGCTGTCATCTGAGAAAGGAAGGAGCTCTGCTTCAGTATGTGCTAGGTTGTTGAGATCTTGGTTGTTACTATGGAAATGGCAGGGCTTAAAAAAATAAAAATAAAACAACTGTAATTTCCGCTAGAGCTGCCAACATGACCCTCTTAGCTTCATGAATGCGGTGGGAGGCACAGAGGTGGCCCACCTCTTCTGTTCTAGTGAAGGCTGTTAGCTCAAACAGTTTCTGTGGGAGAAGCTGCAGAAGGCAGTGGTTTAGCTAAAAGCACATATTTAAGGCCGCACACTCGTTCACGTTTTTAACGTGATAAATAAATAAATAAAGTTGATGATTCATTTCTATGGGAAGTTTAAGACTGTGAACTAGTAGCATACCACTAAGTTTTTATTCCTTAATGAGGAATTGTCATTTGTCATCCATTACAGGGGTCTGAAACTCTGAGGAAAAGAAACGTTTAGAATCGGCCAGGGAATGCCCAGGTGAAACAGATGAGCTGCTGGCGATGTTGCCCTTTGCTTCAGTTGAGATAGGTCTGAACTGTCCTCGCTACACTTCAAAGGAACTGACAGTGAATTACACACCACAGTGATCTGCATATTAGAGACCGGAGACCCGCCCCTCCCTGCTGCTGCTGAGCAGCATCACTGTCACAGAGGCAAGCATCCAGCCAGGGAGAAGCGAGGGGAAGTCATTTGGAAGCTGGTTATTTTGTTTTGGGGGCCATCTGCACCTGGACACACATTTCTCACCTTGCCCTTGCCCAGGTCACTTCCCCAAATGTTCTAAAAGTTTGTTCCCTTGTTATTTCATCCCTGCCCTCCTTCTACTAATCTATTCGCTGAATCCTGGACCAGACTAAATGCTTCTTGATGCTGTCGGTGTGGTCTCAGATGTTTGGGCCAGCATCATCAATTTCTCCAACCCAGACCTTCTGCTATTCATGAAGTCACTCATGTGCTCCTTTGCTATTCCCTAATGACTTCAATAGCCCCTGAGTTTTCATTCCTATCAACACCTCTGTGTCATGAAAAGTTCTCCCTCAGACCTGCCTGCCCATGCCCTGATACTGTCCTGACTGGTTACCCTTTTTTTTTTCAATGCTTCTTCTCAGGCTTCCTGCCCTCTTCTCTCCCTTTATTTATCATTTATTCATTCAATATTTATTAGCTTCTTCTCAAACGTTAGGCTAGGTGCTAAGGACCTGCAGCTACAGTGAAAAGGTGTGTTCACAGCAGATCCAACATTATAGTTCATAGATTCTTTTAGTAGAGATTTTTAAATCCACCAGACTATGAGAGCACAGACTAAGAGCCTCTAAAATCTAAGCAAGAGAAGAAAACGTAGAAGGCTTCCTGGATGAGGTCAGCTCTGAGCTGAGTATGGTTGAGCTGACGAAGTGATGCAGAAGAAGTGGGAGACGCATTTTCAAGTAGAGGGAATCGCTGGTGGTGAGGCATAGACGTATAAGGAAGCAAAGATGGCAAAAATGAGCAAAAAGAAGATGATGATGACAGCAATGGCTAAGAAAAGGGAGGAGTTCCTAAATTAGAAGACAGGTTGTTGGTGAGGATCTCAACATGGTTCTGGAGACCTTGTCTTTCTCAGATTTCTCAGTCTCAGAAAACATATCAGATGGAGTACTGACACCTTCTCCTATTCCCACATGCAATGCTTACTGAGCATCTGGAGGTTCTGGGTTTAAGGTCGGCTCTCTGAAGGAGGAGTGAGCTTCACTAGAGGAAGCAGGTCTGTGGAGGCAGGCCTACAGCCTACCAGGCAACCTCTCTGCTCTCTGTTTCCTGTTCCATTAAGGCATGAGGATGTGAGGAGTACTAGTTCATGGTCCAGCCACTGTGCATCTTGCCACATCCTTTTACATGCTCCTTCCCCCCTAAGGATGGACCATAAACCCTCAAACTGAGCCAAAAGAAACCATCCTTTAAGCTGCTTTAGTCAGGTATTCTGTCACAGTGATTATAAATATAAACGATACATTGGGGACTAAGGGCATGCAAACATATAGACCACAGTGTTCTCATTTTTCGATTTCCATCTTAGTTTGAAGACGTGGCAGATGCCTCTCTAGATGGCAATAATTGGTGAGAGCTGGGAAGCAGCTGAAACCACAGTTATAAGGCACCTGCACTCCAGATTACTATGGCCCTAAATCCTCCTTATTGTTGTGTCCTACACATTGCGTTCCCATTGCGTGACCCTCCTGAAACCCAGGGAGTGTTAGAGTCTGGGATCCTGACCTAGATCAATCCTGGGATCGGCAGGGTCTTACATAGACATACCTCTGCATGCTTCCTGAGACTCAAAAAAAAAAAAAAAAAAGTTGCCCTCTTGGTAATCTATAATACAACTTGCAGGACCAATTCTGTGAGGGGCATGAAGGAAATAACATTTGCTACTTTGTACATAATTCTGCTTGAGAAGAAGAATAAGCTACAGGGTCATTTTAGATGACAGTATTAATGCATCATTCAGTAGTTTTGTTGGTAAGAAACAATTATTTCTACATAAAGAGGAGTCCAATGGTTTTATCACTCACTTGTAAAAATGAACAATAATTAGTAACAGACTGGGACAGAGGACCCAGCTCAACTCGCTTAGCAAAAGCCACACACCAGGCTGCAAGTCATGCTATAGGGGGCGCTGTTTCGATTGCTCTGACCCTTGATCTTTTCCTGAGACAGACTAATCAGCTCTGTGTTATGGTTTTGGTTGTGACACTCACATAATACAACCCACCAGAAAATAAACTCTGATTCCTGAAGGGTTCAGGAGTCCTACTGTCCACCAAAGCGTCCAGCAGAAAACACACAAAAGCTCTGGTAGATGCAGCCAGGTGGCAGGATGAAGCTGAGCTGAAACATTCATTCCAGAGTAGAGGGGCCCAACAACCAGCTGGTAGGTGGCTTGTTACAGGCTCTCTGTGGGGCACACAAGACATGTGGTCCCTTGCGAAGGAGACTAGATTCTGATGACATCAATGGGAGAGATGTCTGTAAGCTCCTTGCCATCATCTGTTTACTCTTCACAGCTCTCTCCAGCCTCCAAGGTGCCAGAACCCAGGCTTAGGTAGACAGTAGAGCCAGCCTGGTATAAGCCCAGACACTGCCTTTTCCTGATTCAGAGGCAAAGTTCTGAGGAGGCCTGTTCATTCATGATTACTGAAGGTTTTGAAAGTACTGACTGTCCCCGAACCTGATCACTATATTTGTTAAAAGAATTCTTTACTTTGTACCCCATTTAGGTTTCTGCTGTGGCATGACAGGAAGCTACTAAGCTTCGAGTGCTTCTCTTAGCTTTCTTCGGTACCAGTTAGGACTAAGGGGTCTATACCATCTTTTTGAGGGGATAAAGTCATTTATTTAAAAAGTATTCAGCCCCTATGCGTAATTAAATTCTACTAAATTTGAGTAACTACAACTACAACATTCACAACAATGCAGAGAAGGTGCTTTCCTGCTCTGATGCCTGAAGTACATTGTTGTCTTTGCTGGTGAGACATGTTTAGTAAGAACCTAGACTTGGGATTTCTTTCTAGGAGGTCCATCCTTGCTGCTTCTGTCTTTAGAAGAGGTGCCATGCCATGCAGGGCTGGGTGTTAGCCTCCTGGTGCTTAGAGAAATAGACTGTGCTGGGGAGAGCAATAGCAGAAATGAAGGGGCATTTATATTACTTAATGTGCTGGGGTTGGGGTGGGGGAGCCTTTACACCCTGCCGACTTACTTTGAAGTTGCTGTTTGGGGATAAGTTCAGCTTCTGATTTGGCTGGTGTTTGTCTGCATTAGGCACCCCCCACTCCCTACATCTGGTTATTGTTGCTCCCCCAAGAAAATGTCTATAGAAGACAGACGGGAGGAAGAGATGGGGAAAATGTGCCTGAAGGCTTCTGTAAGATGACTGTAATTTGAGGAGCAAATAGAGGGGATGCAGTCCCTGTTTTCTATCGAATAAACATTTAGGTTTGTAGGCAATTAGTTGGGAACTCTTGCACTCTCCATTCCGAAAGAATGAAGTCCTTGTGTCTTTATAGGAGACGGTGTCATCTCCGGCTAATACCAGATGGTGTTCAAAATAGAAAGTAGTACATTTGGAGGTTTTTTTTTTTCCTCTTGGTTTCCTCTTTCTGCTTTGTCTTTTGTTTTAAAAATATTTATGTGTATGAGCATTTGTCTGCATTTATGACTGTGCACCATGTGCATTCCTGGTGCCTCAGAGGCCAGCAGAGGACAATGAATCCCTTGGAACTGGACTCACAGATAGCTGCGAGCTGTGCAGCGTGGGTACTGCAAGAGCAGCAAGTGCTCTTAATCACTCGGCCACCACTCCAGCTCCCACTTTGTCCCTCTCTCCCCCAAAGTTCTTCTGACCGTTGTAAGACCTGCCCCTTGAAGGCAGTTAACCTCAAGGTACTTAACCCTCATGCGATTGAGAGCACTGTATCAGTGTTTATGAAGACTTTGAACCCCATTTCCTATACTGTATCAAAGATGGTTCTCTCAAAAAGCACTTAGGAAACAACGAGAGGCACAAATCAGAGCTGAAATGGCAGAAGTTGAATGATTCCCTTGAGATGCTGCGCTTGCAACAGTGTCATTTTCCAGTCTCACTCTCCGATCTAATAATTTCAAGACAAATAATAGTGGTGAAGAGAGGTTAAGGGAAGAGAACTGGTGAGGGAAAAAGCAGATTTGGGGAGGGCATGAGGCCCAGGTTTGGAGGCATAGAATGGAGAGAGGTTTTCAGAGATAGGGTTCTACCCTGATGTCTGCAGTAGGACGGGATAAAGACTTTGATTAATGTTGGCTGCTAAGTCGTTTCTCTTGAATATAACATAGGAATAAGAGAAGCACAGCAGATCCTGCCAAATACAATCTGAGCTCTGCACACACCCATGGTCTCTTCTGTGTTCATCTAATCTGTGTTTAATGCTTTTAAGATGGGTCACCTATTTCATACATCCGCCTTTAAGAGGGAGAAACACCTCCGATTAATGTTTTAACAAGTCGTCAATATAAGACAGATCTATTTTTGAGCCATCAAAATGGGGAACAAACCATGTATTTCAGTTAAGGCCACACAAAGTGCTAGAATTAAATGAAACAGAGCATCGGGAATGGTTCTCACCAGCTGCAGGAGCTGTGAGTTACTTTCGTCTTCTTTACACTACTATATTCTCTCAAATGACTTCTTTTTATCACGGTCATGAATTGCTTTTCTAATTAAAATAAAAACCGTGGTCCGGATGCCTTGTGTGGAAACTCACAAGGAACAAAGCTCTGTGCTTCTGAGAACTTCTTTTGTTGGCAAAATCCTGTGACTGATGTACTTACTAGAAAAAAATTTCCAAAGCCCAGCAAGAGAGTCCTTGAAGTCACCCCAGGGTTTGTTCTTTAGGTTTTCCAGGACCTAGTGAGTGCTCCAAGAAGACATTTTTTAAAATGATACGAAGTTTATGATTAAAAAATCTCAGTAAGATCATGAGAGCAGAGCCAAGGCTTTGCAGAAGGGAATAGGAATGGAGATGGAAGGGACCCTTTAACTTAAGAACACCTTTGGATCCTGTGATAGAAAGACTAGTGTGAAAAGCCAGGGAGTCAACACTGACAAATTGAATCACATAAGCAGCTCCTTTCAGAAAAAGAAAAAGGTTCGGTCTTGGTAGCTTGATCCAAAGTAGAGAATGTGGATAGGTGTTCAAGTAGAAGCCAGAGAACGGGTTAGGAGGCATTCCATATGTTACCTAAAGAAAGGCAGCTGGGCGCCATGAGGGTGGTTGGTGCTTCTTCAGGACCAAGGAAGGGAGAAGCAGAGGAATGCTGTATTGTTCCCCTTACTGGTGGGCTGTGGCTTTAAAATTTGTGTGATCACCTTAAACTACCCATTAAACCTGGTACAAAGTCACTTTTGTTTTTATATCTAATTATTGAAGCTATGGAATGGGTCCAACAAGTGATTCCCAAGGGATGGTACTCTGTAGGGTTCATTCCTGGCCACTGTTCCTTGACTAGTAAATGTAAGCCAGAGAACATCAAGACTTAATCTTAGCATCTTCTACACTACTCAAAGTGACCATATTTGCACGAGTTCTCTAGCTTTCTGAGAGTCCTTGTGATTTTACAATGGATTTCACTTTGCAAGTATCCCTCGGAATGTCCAGGAATGAACACTTAAACACTTGATAATTGGATCTGATCACATCACCTGACCTCAGAAGATAAAGGAAGCTTGGAAATAGTTATAAACATCACTCCTTCTAAGTCCTCCTGTGGATATTACTCCTCACTGACATGTCACCATGTTCCAGAGATAAGGCTTCTTTTCTCAGCAAAGATGCCTTTGCTCAGTAACAGCACCAGATAAGACACACCAACAGGTATATTCATTTACTCATGAACTAGCCAGTGTGCCTTTTCATCTGTAGTAGTGATTTGAATAAGGGATGGCAGGCTTTAAGACATAAGTGGGTTGTATCAAGAGTATTATCGGGGGAGATCCAAGATGGCGGTGCCAGGAGGACACTGTGTCTGAGGAGCAGGACAGCAGTTTTAGCACAGTGACCAGGAGACTTAACTCTGGGCCCTAAAACACCAGCGATTGTGATTCCCAGGTGACAGGAAATCCCACGGTGTGAGAATCAAACGGGACCGACCTCAGGTCACCCAGTCAATCCCTGGAAAAGGTCCTGGGCACTAGCATGCACACAGCCTCCAGCCCAGAGCACCAGCCCAAGGAGAGGTGCATAACTTCCTGCCCAGTGTGGGCCAGCCCAGAGATCTGCTGTGCCCCCGACTCACCATCCCAGACAGAACTGTGGGCCCCAGGGCACTAGAGACTGAATTTCCCTGCCGTGAGAAAACACCAAGCTAGGGAATCAGCAGAGGGCTTTGCCAGGAAAACAGTATAACAGCAGCAGCTCACTAAATACAGAGCAAGAAACCCAGCAGCAGGGCAGCTGTCTCCAGGACTTCTACTGGTGAAAGGAGAGCCCCCTGCCTATCAAAGACCACAATTACCACTCAGATCTATATACCTGAGGTGAGCAGTGGCAATTCTTAAGAAACTCTGGCCATTCAGTGAGCATACCCAAAAAGCTGAGGAGGCCTCCTTCAGAAAAAAATCATCTTCTTGCCAAGGGGATTCTCCCCACCCCAAGATTCCAGGAAGCATCAGAAACTAACAGCTAATGCCTAAAATAGCCCAATGAGTAGAGGCCAGCATAAAAGCTGAACCAACAAAAGGCAGAACAATATGGCATCTTCAGAACCCAGTTATCCAGGGCCAAGCAGCCCTGGACACCCCAGCATAATTGAAATTCAAGAAGACACAGACTAACGGAACAGATACATAAACGAGAACCAACAATCTGTTGCATACAAAAAACACACCTAAGTCACAAAAATAGACATTACCTGAGAATAAAGGGCTGGAAGATGATTTTCCAAGCAAATGGACGCAAGAAACAAGCAGGAGTAGTCATTCTAATATCTAATAAAATAGATTTTCAACCAAAATTAATCAAAAGAGATGTGGAAGGTAATTTCATACTCATCAAAGGAAAACTCTACCAAGAAGACATCACAATTCTGAACATCTATGCTCCAAATACAAGAGCACCTACATTTGTAAAACAAACATTAATAAAACTGAAACCACACATAGATCCCCCACACATTAATAGTGGGAGACTTCAACACCCCACTCTCAACAAAGGACAGATCAACAAAACAAAAATTAAACAAAGAAACAATGACTCTGACAGAGGTCATGAATCAAATGGACCTAACAGACATCTACAGAACCTTTCACCCAAACACAAAAGAATTTACCTTCTTCTCAGCACCTCATGGACCCTTCTCCAAAATAGACCATATAGTTGGTCACAAAGCAAGCCTCAACAGATACAAAAAGATTGACATAATCCCATGTATCCTATCTGACCACCATGGACTAAAGTTGGACCTCAACAATGACAGAAATAGCAAAAAGCCTACACGTACATGGAAACTGGACAACTCACTACTCAATGACAGATGGATTGGGGAAGAAATAAAGAAAGAAATTAAAGTCTTCCTAGAATTCAATAAAAATGAAAGTACAACATACTCAAATTTATGGGACACGATGAAAGCAGTGCTAAGAGGAAAGTTCATAGCACTAAGTGCCTTCAAGAAGAAATTCAAAACATCTCATTCAAGCAACTTAGCTCACATTTAGCCCTAGAAAAAAAGAAGCAGACACACCAAAGAGGAATAGACTTCTGGAAATAATCAAACTCAGGGCTGAAATCAATCAATTAGAAACAAATAAAACAATTCAAAGAATCAATGAAACCAAGAGCTGGTACTTTGAGAAAATCAACAAGATAGACAAACCCTTAGCCAAACTAACTAAAAGTCAGAGAGACACCATCCAAATCAACAAAATCAGAAATGAAAAGGGGACAAAATGACAGACACTGAGGAAATCCAAACAATCATTAGGACTTACTTCAAAAGCCTATCTGCCACAAAATTTGAAAATCTAAATGAAAGGGACAATTTTCTTCATTCATTCCACTTACCAAAGCTGAATAAAGACCAGGTAAATAAATTAAATAGTCCTGTATCCCCTAAGGAAATAAAAGTGTTCATCAAAAGTCTTCCATCCAAAAAAAGCCCAGGGCCAGATGGTTTCACTGCAGAATTCTACCAAACCTTCAATGAAGAGCTAACACCAATACTCTTCAAAATATTCCACAAAATAGAAACAGAAGGAACACTACCAAACTCATTCTATGAAGCCACAGTCACCTTGGTACCTAAACCTCACAAAGACCCAACAAAGAAAGAGAATTTCAGGCCAATCTCTCTTATGAACATTGGTGCAAAAATACTCAACAAAATACTTGCAAACCGAATACAAGAACACATCAAAGAAATCATCCATTATGACCAAGTAGGATTCATCCCAGATATGCAAGGGGGGTTCAATATACAGAAATTCATCAATGTAACCCACCATATAAACAAACTGAAAGAAAAAAAAACACATGATAATCTCCTTAGATGCTTAAAAAGCATTTGACAAAATCCAACATCTATTTATGTTTAAAGTCTTGGAGAGATCAGGGATACAAGGCACATACCTGAACATACTAAAGGCAATATACAGCAAGCCTATAGCCAACATTAAACTACATGGAGAGAAACTTAGAGCAATCCCACTGAAATCAGGGTCAACACAAGGCTGCCCACTCTCTCCGTATCTCTTCAACATAGTTCTTGATGTCTTAGCTAGAGCAGTAAGACAATTAAAGGAGATCAAGGGGATACGAATTGGAAAGGAAGAAGTCAAAGTATCACTGTTTGCAGAGGATTTGATAGTATACCTGAGTGACCCCAAAAATTGTACTAGGGAACTCCTACAGCTGATAAATACCTTCAGCAAACTGAATGGATACAAAATTCACTCAAAAAAAAAAAAAAAACCAAAAAAACAAAAAACCAGTAGCCCTCCTGTATACAAAAGACAAAAGGGTTGAGAAAGAAATTAGAGAGACAACATCCCCCACATAGCCACAAAGGACATAAAGTACCTTGGTGTGACCCTAACCAAGCAAGTCAAAGACTTTTATAAAAACAATTTCTAGTCTCTGAAGAAAGAATTAGAAGAAGATATCAGAAGATGGAAAGATATCCCATGCTCATGGCTTGGCAGGATTAACATAGTAAAAATGGCCATCTTACCAAAAGCAATCTACAGATTCAATGCAGTTCCTATCAAAATACCAACACAATTCTTTACAGACCTTGAAAGAAAAATTCTCAACTTCATATGGAATAATAAGAAACCCAGAATCGCTAAAACAATCCTCTACAATAAAAGATCTTCTCGATGTATCTCCATCGCCGATCTCAAGCTGTACTATAGAGCAACAATACTAAAAACTGCATGGTACTGGCATAGAAACCGACTGGTGGATCAATGGAAATGAATAGAAGACCCAGAAATAAACCCACACACATATGGACACCTGATTTTTGACAAAGATGCCAAAACCATACAATGGAAAAAAAGATAGCATCTTCAACAAATGGTGCTGATCTAACTGAACGTCTACACGTATAAAAATGCAAATAGATCCATACTTATCACCCTGCACAAAACTAAAGTCCAAGTGGTCAAAGACCACTAAAACCAGACATACTAAACCTATTAGAAGAAAAAGTGGGGAAGAGCTCATTGAACTCATTGGCACAGGAGACAACTTCCTGAACAGAACACCAGCAGCATAGGCTCTAAGAGCAACAATCAATAAATGAAACTGAAAAGCTTCTATAAAGCAAAGGACACTGTCATCAGAATAAAATGACAGCCTACAGATTGGGAAAGGATCTTCACCAACCCTATATCTGAGTGGAGGGCTAATATCCAGAATATATAAAGAACTCAAGAATTTAAACAGCAACAAATCAAGTAATCCAATTTAAAAAATGGGTACAGAGCTAAACAGAGAATTCTCAACATAGGAATATTGAATGGCAGAAAAACACTTAAAGAGATGCTCGATGTCCTTAGTCATCAGGGAAATGCAAATCAAAACGAGCCTCAGATTTCACCTTACACCCATCAAAATGGCTAAGATCAAAAACTCAAGGGACAACACATATGGAGAGGTTATGATGAAAGGGGAACCCTCTTCCACTGCCTGTGGAAATATAAACTTGTACAACCACTCTGGAAATCAATCTGGCCTTTTTTCAGACAATTAGGTATAGTGCTTCCTCAAGATGAAGCTATACCACTTCTAGGCATATATCCAAAAGAGGCTCAAGTACACAACAAGGACATTTGCTCAACTATGTTTGTAGCAGTTTATTTGTAATAGCCAGAAGCTGGAAACAACCCAGATGCCCCTCAACTGAGGAATGGATACAGAAATTGTGGTACATCTACACAATGGAATATTACTCAGCAATAAAATAAATAAATAAATAGATAGATAGATAGATAGATAAATAAAACAAGGAAAACATGAAATTTGCAGGTAAATGGTGGGAACTGGAAAAGATCATCCTGAGTGAGCTATCCCAGAAGCAGAAAGACACACAAGGTATATACTACTCACTCATAAGTGGATATTAGACATATAATATAGGATAAACCTACTAAAATCTGTACACCCAAAGAAACTAATCAAGAAGGAGGACTCTGCCTAAAATGCTTAATCCTCATTCAGAAAGGCAAAGAGGATGGACATCAGAAAAAGGAGAAAACAGAGAACAGGACAGGAGCCTGACACAGAGGGCCTCTGGAAGGCTCTACCCTGCAGGGTATCAAAGCAGATGCTTAGACTATGGCCAAACTTTGGGCAGAGTGCAGGGAATCTTATGAAAGAAGTGGGAGATAATAAATCCTGGAGAGGGCAGGAGCTCCACAAGGAGACCAACAGAACCAAAATCTGGGCACATGGGTGTTTTCTGAGACTGATACTCCAACCAAGGACCATGCATGGAGATAACCTAGAATCCCTGCAGTTCATGTCCAAGACATGGCAGTTCAGTGTACAAGTGGGTTCCATAGTAATGAGAACAGGAACTGTCTCTGACATGAACTGATTGGCCTGCACTTTGATCACCTCCATCTGAGGGGGGAGCAGCCTTACAGGACACAGAGGAAGACAATGCAGCCACTCCTGAAGAGACCTGATAGACAAGTATCAGAAGGAAGGGGAGGAAGACCTCCCCTATCAGTGGACTGGGGAGGGGCATGGGTGGAGAAGGGTAAGGGAAGGTAGGGTTGGGAGGGGAAGAGGGAGGGAGCTACAGGGGGGATACAAAGTGGATAAATTATAATTAATAAAAATTAAAATAAAAAAACACACCAACAATGGCAAGAAAATACCTACAGAGCAATGTTCCTGATGAATACAGGTGGGGAAAAAAATCTTCATAGAATACTTGCAAAGCAGATTCAAGAACATATTACAATGGTACTTAATGACCAAGTAGCTTTTATTTGGGGGATCAAGGATGGTTTAACATACACAAATCAATAATTGTAGCACAGCCATTAACAGGCTTAAGGACAGAAGTCATTATGATCACATCCTTGTAGAAGAAGTCACCAGAAAAGTTCACCAAGGTCTTTTGGTAAGAACCCCCCAAAACCAGAAGTAGAGGAAACACATCTAAAGACAGCAATGGCTATAAAAGACTAATCAATATCCAACATTATACTGTGTGAAATACTGAAATCATTTCCTCTAAAACCAGGAATGAGGTAAGGGTGTCTAATTGTCTACATTCTTATTCAGTGTAGCACTGCAAGTTCCATGAACTATTAAAGCAGGGGAAAAAAAAGCAATGAATGAAATGCAAATAGGGAAGGAGGCCAAAGTATTCTGATGCTCATGACATGCTCCTATACTTCAAAATCCTAAAGAATCTGCCAGAAAACTCTTAGGTCTGACAAATTATCTCAGCCAAGTTACAGGATACAGAACAAACATACAAGGGCTGGAAACATGGGTCAGATGGTGGAACGGCTGCATGGCGTGCAAGAAGTCCTGAGTTTGATCCTCAGTCTGCATACACCAGGTGTGTTAGCACACCTGTCATCACAGCATTCAGGAAGAAGAGTCAGGAGGGTCAGAAGTTCAAGGTCATCCTGGGGCACAGCAAGTTTGTGGGCAGCGTAGACTACACAAGATCCTGTCTCAAAAACCAAAACCAAATAAACAGAAAACCAAGAGGAAAATAAAACCAGCATGTAAAAATTAATAGGGAAATAAGCCAGACTCAACAAAGACAACCACCACAAATATCACACGTGAACTCTGATTTAAGTATGATTATGTGCGAATGAGAACAAAGTATAGTGACCATATATATGGAAATGTCATATTGAAACCCAGTAGTTTCTAGGCTATCTTAAAAAATTGTTTAAAAATATGAAAAATAAATAAATAAATAAACACGATGATGAAGGAAGAATGAAGTGTAAAGGAAAGGGAGAACTCTTGTGTTCAGAGTGCAATGGAGAAATAAAGACAGGATATTATAAGCAGTATGATCTAGATTTAAACACACTTGACATGAAAGCAGAAGGGAGACTACAGAGAGAAAGGGGGTGGAGGGAGGTGGGGAGGAGATGAGACTGAGTGAGGCACAGTGACATGCACGTGTGAATACGTCACAGGGAGGCCCAGTAGTCTGCATTCTAGCTAAACATATGAAGGTGTATTTTCTATGCTGCTTATACAGAGCAGTGTGCCCAAGGTCCGGAGCAAGCAGGTGAAATGTTAGACACTAAGAACAATCAGGGTCAGGACAGAGCAGTGGTCCTCAACCTTCCGAATGTTGCGACACTTCAGCACAGTTCCCCATGTTGTGGTGACCCCAACCAGAAAATTATTTTGTTGTTACTCCGTGACTGTAACTTTGCGTAATGTAACTATGTGATGGGCAGGATATCTGATCAGCAACTCCCAAAGGGGCTGGGACCCAGAGGCTGAGGACCTCTGGTATAGAAGGTTAAGCATAGCTTGGGCACTGACAAGTCCACAGTAGCCTGTGTGTAGCTGATGAGGACAGACTGGCTGACTCACAGGGTCTGTGCTCAACTGCCTCGTCTTATAATGTTTATAGGCTGTTCTTTGACACAACACTCATGTGCACATTCGTGCAGTGCATATCTCTATATGAGGACATATCTCCACAGAAGATCGCTACAGCACTGTTTTAGATAAGGAACCTAGGTAATAAATAAATAGATAGATAAATAGATAAATAAATAAATAAATAATAAATAGATAAATAAATAAATTGAAGCAGGTCAACCTGCAGAGATGAGTTGTGGAGCTTGTAATATGGAACAGAATCTTGGCATCATTTGAAGCAGGTGCTGTGTTTGCATTGCAGGCACGTCATATAAAGCCTACACAATGGTCTCTCCGTGTACAAACTCACAGTGAGAAGTTTGCTAATATCAAAGAGTCACTTCCAGCTCTGAGAATTTAGATATTCATTCTCAACTGGCTCATTTTTACAAAAAAACCAAACTGATAAATACAATTAAATAGGACCTTGAGTGGTTCCAATTAAGGACACTGCCGAGATAAATAGTGAATAAAATTGAATAAAAGTGATGTTCTTTGTCCATTTTCAATTCCAGGATATTCTGAGAATTATGAGAACCAAGAGAATCGGGACTTGGACTGCACTCTGGAACAACTTTCTTACATGCCAGAAGGATTCTGCAAACCAACAGATATTCCATAGCCGGGGCTTCCACTTTAGAAAGGGCTTTTTAGTCATGCCCTTTGAGCGTTACTTTGGAAAAGCATTTTAAATTCTCCGAGTCTTTCAGAATCCCGGTGCTTAGCCTAACCGTTTCCATCACTATCTTCCGGGACTACGTTTTCCTGACTAATTATCTATGGTTCCAGCCTAGTAAAAGATAATCTTCCAGGCTGAAATTCGATCTCTGGAGGGGCACCTAGGCAGGGTTCAAGTCTATGTTCTTTATCTGAGCACGAGAAGGACGTCTGAGGTTATGTAACCTGGACCCTTCATGGCTTTAACAATAAAATCTACCAGCAAAACCTGCTTGCCCTTTGGTTCTGTTCCTTCTCCTGGATTTCACTCTCATCCACTTTGTGTCTAGTGCATCTGCACTGTGCACCTGACTCATACTCTCCTAAAATGGACAGAACCGTATGACTGCATGAGGCCGTTATACAGCGTTTTATATGTGTGTGTGCACACATGCGCCCACACATACACACACCCTTCCCTTTCTTGGTTCCTGCTCTTTTCTTCTTTTCCTAGTAGAAGACCATGAGAGACGAAGGAGCCAGGCATGTGGATAGCTCATGAAAAGAATTCACAGATGAGAAAGTAACAAATTCAGAGGCCCGGAGAGAAGTATAGCATGGTTGCGATGGCAGAAATGCATTCTGCGTGTTTTGGTTTTTTTGTCTCCTGCTAGTAGTTCTGGAAACTTTGGGACATGGGACCCATCTGGAGGAAATGTATCACTGAGGACATTCCCATGTCTGTCACGAGGTGAACCACTCTCCACCACACATGCCTGGCACTATGACGGCATGTAGGAAAACACCTCCACGGATCACACTGTCTGAAACCAGGGTCCCAAATAAAATCTTTGCTCTCAAGTTGTTTTTGTTTTCAGGCATTTTGTAGCAGCAGGTAAGAGGTAACTGATACAAAGGCATAGAGGTAGCGAAGACTCCATTAGAGACTGAGCCCAGTTAGGCCTCTACAAATCACACAAAGGCTTTGGCACTGAGAAGAAAATCCAACAGAGGGTATTTGAGCTGGCTTAATCTTTAACCTTATGAATTATAACTGGCAGATGTATGGCCCACTATGAGAGAATGAATGAATGAATGAATGAATGAATGAATGAATGAATGAATGAGCTGAAGCAACCCCAGCGAAGCACAGCTATGATAGTACCAGGCTGAGTAAGGTTAGTCAGATATCTGGAATTTGGATCTATTTTGAAAGCAGAGCCCACAGGGTTTAAGTTGACGGGGTACACGGTGACAATGACAGAACATTTTTAAACGAATTGTGTATTTTTTTTCGTAGGAAACTGGAAGAAGTTTATTGTGTTAACAGGAATGGGAATGGCTAGCTAGATAAGATTGTGAGCAAGACGGAAGCTTGATTTTATTGGACGTGCTCACACCAGAATGCCCGGAGAGTATCACTTCTGGTGTCATATGAGCAGTTGAATTCTGGGTCCAAAATTCAAGGGTGTGTTTCTGTTTACTCAAATACGGAAAGACTGTTCTATACACAGGGTTTAAAGATGAACAGGTACATGAAATTATCAAGAGATCAAAAACTACTGAAGTAGCCCTGCCCATCTGGACCTTTCCACAGGTCATATTCCATTCCTAGAACAGCATGTCAGACTGCCCCTTTGTCAATGGAAATGTTCAGAAAAATAAACAACCATCAGGCTTCTTCAGCTTTTGTGGTCCCTGGACCAAGCACACACATCCGTTGGCAGGGATCCATGAACAGGTGTGTTCGTGTGAGTCATGTGTTTCTGTGCTTTTTTTCCTGATGATTTTTGAACGGCAGCATATTGACTGGAAGGGTAATCCAGTGGGGGAAGACAAAAAGTCAGGATTCACAAGCAGGAATAAATTACTGGTGAATATGGGAGTGAATGCAGTGCCTGAGACTTTGCAGAGAAGCCGACGATGGAGGGATGGTTCTGGTGTTTGTCTCATTGCCAGCAGAGTGAGGAGGAGCAAGAAACTGCTGTAGCACGGCCAGATGGAGAAATCATCACCGTGGCCCTGACAACTCAGGCTCCACTGCTGGTTGCCTTGGTGACGGGGAACTGATAACATGCAAATGGGGTAAGAGGAAATTAGCAGCGGTGGGGAAACAGGTGGCCTAGCTAACTCTACCTTCGGCAAAGGCAGAGTGGAAGGCAATCGAGGCTGCCTCTTCAGAAACGTCTTTGGAGGCGAAACTTCTATATCTTAGTGTTAACTCTAGTCAGGCTCAATTTAGATAACCTACAACACCGCCACCCAGTTCCGGTCTGACATTCACAGGAGAACAGTGGGTAGATGCACAAAATTTTAAAATCATTCTTCTCACACAAAGGAGGGTCTCCTGAAGGGCACTGGCTCAGCACCAATTTCTCCTCGAATCTCTGCACCTCCATTCCCCGATGATAGCTACGCACCGCTGAAACACGAAGCAAAATGCAAAACAGGATACTTAGCAGAGTCTGTGTACATGGTTCTGTTAGTCCAAACCTTCACGATAAATCTCGGTCTCACAAGTCATAAGGATTACTTAAAGAGTGAACATGTTATCTACATTGTAGGGAAGGCTGGGCATGAAGCTGATTATGCCTTCCCCACCTAGAAGGCAGCATGGAGTTAGCGGAGCTACTGAGGGGCCTGTAAGGATGGGGGTAGAAGGAGCTGGGTTGGAGCCCTGAGAAGCTATGGTACAACAGCACATAGCTAAGGCACCATATGAATTTGACTTCAAATTCAAAATTCATATTTGCTCTGCATCCCAGAAAAAGGTACATGGGAAGCCATAATGTGGACATTTCACTGATGGATTTCCAAGTCTCTTAAAAATGCTTCAAGGCTTGGATGGAAGACATAAAGGAACATGGGGGATGGGAGAAAAACTCCTCTGTTTTTAATGTTGATGTTCTGCCTTGAACATGGAGAATCTGGAGAGAGTGGGGAAAGAAGGGAGCATGGAGATTGTGGACCAGTAATGTCAGAAAATCAATTAGTTTGCTGTATAGTTTCATGTAGGGAGGAAGGCGGTGAGGTTGTTCAGGAGAACCAGGAAAAGAATGCCAGGCCAGAAAGGTGTGCCCATGAGGACACAGGCCTTGTCATACAAGCAAAGGTGGAAGGTCCAGGAGAGAGCAGAGCAAAAGGGAATGTAAGCAGCTGTTCCTGAAAAACAACACACTCAGCATGTTTAAAAGCTGCAAGAGCTTTCTCAATTCCTTAGTATCCTAGGTCCTTCTCCAAGTGGCAATTTCCCTGTTAATGTTTGTACCTCCAGGAGGCACCAAGAAACTACCAAGGAGGAGACAGGTAGTCACTGTAAGGCATGAGCAGCTCTGATGGTATGCTTTAAGGTGTATTTTTTATTTAATAGCCTGTCTGTCTGTCTCTGTCTCTCTATCCACCTCTCTGTCTCTGTCTAACTGTTTATCAGAAACAGTGTTGATAACTTAAGATGAAATCCTTAGAAGCAAACTGCTCAGGGAGACTTATCCTTACTGATTGTTTGGTTTTTCGAGACAGGGTTAGTTTGTGTAGCCTTGGCTGTCCTAGAACTCATTCCTATTTAAGCTACACAGAAGCACCTGGAAACCTAATGTGGGGTCTTTGTTTCTTCAGCTGAGGCAGGAGGCGGCAGTGCAGACTAAAAGTTTGGTTCTGGGGCCTCAGCTCTCATGAGCAGTTGTGGACCTTCTTGCCATGTGGAGAGAGCCTGGCACAATTGTCTTTCTGTCTGAACTTGAGATGAACTTTCATGTACTCTCTCTACTTAGAAACCACTGTAATTTAGTGCTTAACTTTTCTATAAAATTACGTAGATTTTTTTAAAAATTAGAATGCCGATAAGCATATATCACTATTGCAAAGTTAGTTTTGAAAACATTTTACATTAGAATGGTACTGACGTTCTTTGTGAATATATGTATTTGTGTGTGTGTGTGTGTGTGTGTGTGTGTGAGTGTGAGTGTGTGTGCCATAGCAGAGGACAACTTGCAGAGATTGGTTCTTTCCTTCTATCATGTTGGCTTCTGTCAGCCTTGGTAGCATCTGCTTTTACCTGCTGACCCACCCTGGAGTTGCTTTATTTCTGATTTTTTTTCTTTTTAGAGAACTTTATGGCTATTGAACTGTTGGTTCCCTAATGTTTCCTTGTCTGACATGAATTCTGCATTTGGCTTTCATTGTGGTTTAAAAAGTCTCTAATCTGTTACATTTTGAAATTTTTCATTTCTTTAAAAAATCTTTATTTTCCATTTTCTGTATCGATGTTTTTCTTATTTATTTGTTTGGCATAAATGTTTTAAAATTTATAAATGCTGCTGTATAGATGTTTTTGTTTTTTAATTTATTGGCTTAAAACTTTAGGACATGAATAATCTCTTGACACTTGCTGTAGTTCCATTTCCTTTGTTGTTCGGAGACTGTTTCATGCTATGCTCTTCCTCAGTGTTTTGGGATCTTATTTTTGGGTCAGAGCCTCCTGCTTAAAAAAAAAAAGAAGTCTCATATTTTCTTTTTTTCTGACTATGTTGTTTTTTCCAATCTGAGTGTTCAAAGTCACACAATTAAATTTTACTTTTTCATTCATTTTAAAAGATGGATACACTACACTATAGAAACCTGATTTGGCTATTCTTCTCTCTGGGCCTCAATTTCAATATGTTTAAAATGAAAAAAAAAAAAAACCTGTGAAAATTAGCTTCTAATTTTGGATTTTATAAGTCAGTACAAAATCTGAAAGGGTTGTCATAATTTTATGTTTCTAAAATGACAATGTAAGTGAAATAGCCATTTTATTGTTTAATTAAAGAGAGGACATTTAACATAAAATAAAGGAAACCAAGGGATCTTTGCCTTCGACAGTAGTCTCTTATTCCAAATTTCCTTGCATGTCAGTCCTAAAAAGAATGTATTCTTAAGATTCCCTGCAATCTCCTCAAAGTTTGGCCATAAGTCTCAGCATCTGCTTTAATAGTCTGCAGGGCAGAGCCTTTCAGAGGCCCTCTGTGGCAGGCTCCTAACTTGTTCCCTGTTTTCTCCTTCTTCTGATGTCCATCCTCTTTGCCTTTCTGGATGGGGATTGAATATTTTAGTCAGAGTTCTCCCTCTTGATTAGTTTCTTTAAGTGTACAGATTTTAGTAGGTTTATCCTATATGTCTATATGAGTGAGTATATACTGTGTGTGTCTTTCTGCTTCTGGGATAGCTCACTCAGGATGATCTTTTCCTGTTCCCACCATTTACCTGCAAATTTCATGATTTCCTTGTTTTTTATTGCTGAGTAGTATTCCATTGTGTAGATATACCACAATTTCTGTATCCATTTCTCAGTTGAGGAGCATCTGGGTTGTTTCCAGCTTCTGGCTATTACAAATAAAGCTGCTATGGACATGGTTGAACAAATATCCTTATTGTATACTTGAGCCTCTTTTGGATATATGCCTAGAAGTGGTATGACTGGATCTTGAGGAAGAGCTATTCCTAATTGTCTGAGAAAGCACCAGATTGATTTCCAGAGTGGTTGTACAAGTTTACATTCCCACCAGCAGTGGAGGAGGGTTCCCCTTTCTCCACATCCTCTCCAGCATGTGCTGTCACTTGAGTTTTTTATCTTAGCCATTCTGCTAGGTGTAAGGTGAACTCTCAGGGTGAATTAGTATGACCCAGAGGGGACAGGAGCTCCACAAGGAGAGCAACAGATCCAAAAAAAATCTAGGCACATAGGTCTTCCCTGAGACTGATAGTACAACCAAGTAGCATGCATGGAGATAACCCAGAACCCCTGCACAGATGTAGTCCATGGCAGTTCAGTCACCTAGTGGGTTCCATAGTAATGGGAACAGGGACTGTCTCTGACATGAACTGATTGGCCTGATCTTTAATCCCTCCCCTGAGAGGGGTGCAGCCTTACCAGGTCACAGAAGAAGACAATGCAGCCACTCCTGATGAGACCTAACAGACTAGGCTCAGAAGGAAGGAAAAGAAGACCTCCCCTACCAGTGGACTTGGGGAGGGGCATGCGTGGAGGAGAAGGAGGAAGGGAGGAATTGGGAGGGGAGGAGGGAGGGAACTACAGGGGGGATACAAAGTAAATAAAGTGTAATTCATAATAAAAAAAAGAATGTATTCTAGGTCTGAGGTTGGGATATAGTAATTGACAGCATGAATTTTCTTTTACAATCTGCATTCTCTGAAATCTAATTATGCTAATTATTAAAATTGCTAATGAGCACAACGAAAGACCCAATGATGAGATAAGTGGCTTTGGTAGTGTGAGGGTTAATAGCACTTGTCAGTAGTTAGCTCAGGACAATTCTCTCTGGCGAGGGGAAAATTACTGTAGTTCCTAAAGGTATTTTCCTTGTGTTACTCAATGTGATCTTACTTGGGGTATGTAAACACATCCCAAAGCCAGGCTCAATCCTATTCTGACTTAAGTGGTCTGGAGTGGAACTCCTACATGCATAGTTTTCTTCCCTCATTTCCAGGGGATTCAAATGGGCAACCAGAGTCAGGGGCACCGCGGAAACCCCTAAACTCAGGTTGAGGTTTATGTCTAACTCCATCACCTACTATGTGACTCCATCAAGGTTTGATATCCCTCTGGCCTTCTGTTTTCTCATCTGCACAGCTGGACTTATAACATCTATCTCACTGACCCAAGTAAGATCACATTGAGTAATGTAGGGAAAATCCCGTTAGGGACTATAGTAGACTGTATGAAAAATGGCGCAATCGCGTCAATATTGTCCACTCTACTCTACAAAGGTAGAATAACCCAAGAGGCTCTGTGTGTGAAGCGAGAAAGTGAAGGCAGGCATTAAAGGGAAATAGTGAAAATAATCACATTGAATAGCTATGAATTACTGAGTACCCACTATGCACTAGGTACTGATGCTAGGTACTTATCTTTTTTACTATACTCCAATTAGCCCTGTGAAGTGGGTCTTATTATTGCTTTATAACTGCATATGCACCTGTGGAAAGGAAAGTTAAGCAATTAACTAGAGGTCACCAGCAGAACCAGGATTTGAACCCAGGTCTTTTGGGCTCTGATCCCTATGTGCTCTTTGCGTTTTTTAGGACACCAAGGTGACAGTTTAGTCATGGTTTGATGAACAGCCACCTTAAACCTTTACTTTGTAAGTGAAATTATAAACCCTTAGAAGAAAAACTGTGTCATGCCAAGTCATGCAAACTATAAACGAAGTTCTACCACTTGAGCTGACAGTGTTCCCTGCAAGAGTCATAGACTATCTAACAAAAACTCAGCTTCAGGCATGAGAAACTTCTTTTGAGTTGCTGGCCGGGGGAGTACAAACAATATGGGTTCTTGCTGTTGCCAGTGGTTGCCTCCCAAAGGTTGTAAGCCACTTTGCTGAAGAATATTGGGATATAGACACGGGACTCAGAACACTTCAGCTGCATCTGACATGAAAGCCACCCCTCTCCCCTAGAACTAGCTTTCATAATACCAGAAAGTGGTAAGCAAACTGCTAAAGAGGGAGAAGCAATTAGTAGAAGACTCGGAAGCCATGATGACGTATTTGAACTACAGCAATGACAAGCATGGTAAGATATCTCTAAAAGTGCAATAGTGGCACTCACAGATTGTGCATGACTGACAGCTTTCCAATTAGACTTAAAGCTGGCTCAACAGAAGGGAAATAGGCATAGCCATGGCAAGTGAAAAACTGTAAGGGCACAACTGTTTGACACAGCTCAGCAAGGCTGGGCCAATAGCTATTTTCTTTTTCTTTAAATTATTTATTAATTACACGTTAATTCACTTTGTATCCCCCCTGTGGTTCCCTCCCTCTCTCCTCCCATCCCAATCCCTCCCTTCCTCCACCCTCTGCATGCATGCCCCTCCCCAAGTCCACTGATAGGGGAGGTCTTCTTTTCCTTCCTTCTGATCCTGTCAATTAGGTCTCATCAGGAGTGGGTGCATTGTCTTCTTCTGTGGCCTGGTAATGCTGCTTCCTCCTCAGGGGGAGGTAATTAAAGAGCAGGCCAATCAGTTCATGTCAGAGACAGCCCCTGTTCCTATTACAATGGAACCCATTTGGATACTGAACTGCCATGGGCTACATCTGTGCAGGGTTCTTAGGTTATCTTCATACACAGTCACCTTGGTACCTAAACCTCACAAAGACACAACAAAGAAAGAGAATTTCAGGCCTATCTCACTCATGAATATCAATGCAAAAATACAATAGCTATTTTCGTTAGGATTTCATTAGCTTTTTACATTAGGATTCATTTATGTTTTTTTTTCCCAGAAAATTATTTCTGCTCTAAAAGTAACTTTATCTGGCTTTACAGAGGAGTCTTCCTTGTCGTGGAGAAAAGGCTAAAAGCTGGATAGCCCCCAGAGTTCTCGTGGCATACCTACCCCTAAGCAAACTCAGAAACAATAGATTTGGCAGCAGATCAGATTATAGGCTTCCTCCTATATATCTAGACTATAGGACACTGTCCCCAGAAAATAAAAACTTAATTACAAAAGTAGTTTTTTCTAAAGCAACCTTTGATAATCTATAGAGATAATAAAAAAATAACATAAAAGAAATATAAGAATCTGACAATCATAAGGAGACTAGCCCCCATTAAGTTACAGAGAGGTCTTTCAACTGAAAAGCAAAGAGAAAGCAAATGAATAAATATGTCAGCTTTCAGCCTGGGACAGCTTTTGAACTTTTGGGCTATGCTAACTTACAAATCACTTTGCATTGTTCAGGGCTTAGGAACTCGCCTAGATTGGCTCAGGTATTTTGCTATCTGTTTAATATTTCACTTTCCTAATAAAACCAGAATATCATATGTCAAAAATGCTTACATAGTCTAAAATGATTTGAGATTGATAATACCTATTCTCCAAGTACTTGTAATACTTGTCCAGGGACAAAATTATATGATCTGTATTTCTTTTGAAATTGTAAGTTTGCCTCTTCTGTGGAATCTGTATAAATAAAAACATATTCTGGTTGCTAGTCAGTCAGAGATGAAAGACTCTCCCAGCCACGCATGGTCTCTGAATCATCCATCCATTATTTTCCTCCACCTATTCCTTATCTCCTCTGCTGGGACCTGTCTGAATGCTGGGGCTAGCCCCCAGCAGGAAATCATGCCTGGTATTGTAAATCTAGTCAACTATCTGGGGCAGGTGAGGTCATGGATTTTAGATGAGCCTACAGCTGTCACTTTACTAATCCGTTGTAAAAACTTATACACACAGAGAAGGGATCTCTCACCCCTCATCAAAGAAGCTTCTTGTGACAATAGATTAAGACCTCCACAGCAAAACACAACTGGTCAAAGCACAGAGAACATCTCATCACTGGGTACCCAGCTCTGGAGGCGACATCTTCAACACAACGTCTGAACTGAACGTTCAGGGAGAATTGCAAAAGAGGGGGTAGAAAGACTTTTAAGAGCCAGAGGATCAGGGAGCCTGCTGCAAGGCTGTGTTTCCTAGAGAAACTAGACCCACAACCCCTCAACAGGATGGCGCCTAAACAGAGCCTGACCAATGGCAACAAGTGACATGGGAAAGGGAGGTCTCACAGGGATTCCCAACCCAAAGAACTTCAGGAAACTACTGAAGGCTGGGAGTGGTAGAAATGCTTTTCTTCAGGGGTGAGGCTCCTAATTGATTATCCACTACCAAGTAGTCAGCCCTAAAATTACATACATGCAAGCCACACTAAATGTGAGTGCCTGTGTGTGTGGGTACATAACAATAATACTCAAGGAAGGGAATACCAAGAACTGAAGAGGGAATAAGATAAGAAAGTTTGGAGAGACAGGTCCCTGGAGGGGGTTGGGGGAAGAAAGGGTAATGATATAATTATATTTTAATGAAAATAAACCCATTATTATGGAAAATGTTAATGGTACATGTGAACAGGGGTGGACTTACATATTTGCTAAGGCCGAGATTACAGGGTGGGATCAATATAAAATTCTTCCTGTTTCCAAGGATTTCACAGGCAACAACAAAGCAATTAAGGGTCTTCCTCTTCCTGACATAATTCCACTGAATAGTGGATTAGCCAAGAGTAAAACACCATCATGGTTACCTGTCATGAACTCTAAAGAGATGAGGAAAAATTGGGGAAGATGTTTTAGGACAAACACTTTTAAGTGCTGGAGAGATGGCTCATCAGTCAAGAGTGCTTTCTGTTCATGCAGAGGACCCTTGTTCAGCTTCTAGAACCCATGTTGGGCTGTTCACAACTGCCTGTAACTCCACCCTCAGGGAATTTGTCGTTCCCTTCTGCCCTCCACAAGGGCTGTGTGCACACACCCCCACTACCATATAAACATACGATTAAAAATAAAATAAAAAATACTCATAGCATTGAAATCCTCTTCATGAGCAGACTCTAGGGTCATATACCTGACACATGTAAGACAATATACAGCTTGTTTCTATTAATAGTGATTTGGCGGAAAGGGAAATGTAAACATTTCTGGGAACAATATTTAGGGTTGAACAGTAAGAACGCTTAGGGAGGCCCACATCCTCAGGGTCCTGCAAGAAGGAACTTGACAGCTGAGACTTAAGTTCATGATTCAGGTACCAGCATTGTCTTGTCCTGTTCCTGGCTTTGTGACCGAGAACTGGCTCCCTTTGCTTTGATTCCTTTCACTGGCTGTGACTTCGAACGCCCCGTTTACCACTAACACTGCCACTTCTGGTATGAAAGTCCACAGAGATCTGGAAACTCATCGGTGGGTTGTTTTCTGTGGAGGGACAATATTAAGCTTCTCCAAAGAATCTAAGACAGATAGACAAGATCAGTCGTGGCCAACTGCAAGTTTAATTTTTCCTTGTTGAGGGTGAGCAGTAATGCTCTGTCTAGAAACACTGCCATCAATTGGCTTTTGTCTTTTTCTGTAAGGAAAGAAATTTTAACAGCCTAAGTGGTTATTTTCTGAGCATATTTCTTGAACTCTCATTCAGAAGTGAAAAGTGAAACATCTTTGGAGTGGGGCGTCAGCTAATTTTAGAAAGAAAGAAAGAAAGAAAGAGAGAAAGAGAAAGAAAGGAAAGAAAGAAAGAAAGAAAGAAAGAAAGAAAGAAAGAAAGAAAGAAAGGAAGGAAAAAGAAAGAAAGAAAGGAAGGAAGGAAAGGAAAGGAAAGGAAAGGAAAGGAAAGGAAAGGAAAGGAAA
>NW_026585698.1:9889135-9960796 GCF_907164565.1 Psammomys obesus | reverse complement strand
AGGAAAGGAAAGGAAAGGAAAGGAAAGGAAAGGAAAGGAAAGGAAAGCAAAGCAAAGAGAGAGAGAGGGAGGGAGGGAAAAAAGAATAAAAGAAAGAGGAAAAGGGGAAAAAAAACAGAAAAATTAAGATCTTTTTCCCCCCAGTGTCTAAAGCAGTTGAGCCACGTGGTCTGTGTCTAGACCAGCAGGTCTCTTGTGAGTTGGGACCCTGTCGGGGGTCACATAATCAGATATCATCCTGCCTGACAGATAAATATTAAGATTCATAACAGTAGCAAAATTAGAGTTATGGTTGGGGGTCACCACAGCATGAAGAGCCATATTAAAGGGTTGAAGCCTTAGGAAGGCTGAGAAATGAGACTTTAAGGTGCTGATGGTACTTGCTGCATTCCTAACAGGGGTGAGCCATTATTAAACGATGATCTAAAGGGCACACCTCAAGCATTCTGACAGTGAAGGTGAAGCACACGGGGCAATTGCTAAGGTAATTAGTAGCTTCCTGGAAGATCCAACGTAGCATCAGCATGTTTCCCTTGGGCAAAACAAAAAACCCATCGTGAACGCTGTGACAAGCCAACCAGGTCCTACCAGAGGCAATCTGCCAGTTCGTGGGTGGATGAGCTGCTGCAGGAAGACCAGGACTGCATGGGAGATTGCCCTAGCCTGCTGTTACTGCCTGCCCAGATGACAGTTCACCCATGGCCTGTGTGTCATGATGGGTGAAAGATGTGACACTCCGCCCCCACGCTGCGCGTTCACAGAAAGGCTCATCCCGCTCCGAGTGCATGGCTGGGGTATCAACACACATCTTTTCTGTTTGCCCACCCTTCCACCTAATGCCGTGGTGGGTGGAGTTCCTGAAAGTATTCCTCAAAACCTATCTATCAAGCGATTCTAGAATTTTGATGTGTATTTCCTGGGAACCTTGATCTGTAATAATTTAGAGAGACGGTGTCTCAACTCAGATTTTGAACCTGAACAACCCACTGGTTAGATGATCATGGTAACACCATCCTCAGGGAAGGTGGCTGCTGGCATTTTGTAGGGAAGCTCCTGTTACCATGCTCACCTGTATAAAGGGATGTAACACTGATAGAATAATACAGTGACAGATAGGTGCATTATCTGAAGTGTGTGAGAGCCGTGGAGGTGGGGAGGAAGGGGGGGTTCCCTCTACATACACAATTTCCATTTTTTATGTTCTTATTAGTTGCTGAGAGCTACAGTCTCTGTCCCTGATTCTGAATGAACACCTGACTAACTTTGGCCAAGAGACTATGGCGGAAGTGACCTCGTATGACCCTGGAGGGTGTGGCAAAAAAGACCACGAAGCTTTTCTCTAGATATGTCTACATGACCTCTAGGAATGTTACTTTTTTGTTACTTTTTTTTTTTCATTTTAGTTATTTTTTTTTCAAGAAAGCTCATATATTTTTATTGAGCCTTTTAGTTTATTGTGTGAGGCTGAGAGAAAAACAATTTTCCTCGATCAATATTTTACACAACTGTGGTGCCGTTTGGGAAGGGTGGTTATGGAATCTTTAGGAAGTGGAGTTTTGCTGGGGATGTTTGTCATTGGGGATGGACTTGGGGGTTTTATAGCTTGGCCCAACTTCCTATCTCCATCCTTCTTCTCCCTCACTTCTCTCCCTCTTTCCCTCCCCTTCTCTCTGTTTCTATGTGCAGATAAAATGTGATCAGCCATGTTCTTACTTCTATGTCTTTGGGAGTATAAGCTAAAATAAAGCTCTTTCTTCCTTCAGTTGCTTTTGATCAGCGTTTAATCACAGCAACAGAAGAGGGCCTAATAGAATGTCTAATCATCAGTTAAATGGTGTTGCCCAGAACTCCCTCTCCTTCCCTGAAAGCAGAGGATTAGGTCTCAGAACCTAGTTATAAAGTAACGGTGGGCTGGGATGTAGCTCAGTTTGGCAGAATGCATCTCTAGGATGGACCAAAGGCTAGGTTGATTCCTAGTAACACAAACAAGTCACAGAGGTGCAAGGGTGTAATGGCAGCCCTCAGGAGACAGAGACAGGAGGATCAGAGTCCAGGCCAGCCTTCACTACATACTGAGTTAAAGGCCAACCTGGGCCACATCAAACCCTGTCTCAAAGAAAAAATAGAGGAGATATAGAAAAAGGCTGGGCTCTCAAAGTTGTCAAGTTTTCTTTGTTAAAGGCGGATCCAAACCTGGGCATTGGGATCCTGGGGTATAGCCTAGGGAAATAAAAATTGATACTCTCAAAAGCCTGAGTTCTTAAATGTTTCTTAGCTTCCAGGCCTGAGGAAGAGCATTGATCCTCTTTTAAGTTTAATTATCTCCAGTTCACTGAAAATAATTTGGAGTCTTAGGCTTTGTGAGATAAGAATGTCACACCAGGACCTTTAATTTCTTTATCGGCCTCTGAAGGCATACCTAGAGCTAGCTCAGAGAAACATGGAATGCTGGAATTTCTGTGGTGGATAAAGGATAAAAGGGTGAGACTTTGGGGAGCTGCAGGTCTTTGACAATGTGGGCCGTAACAGTAGGACTTGAGGGAACGTACAGGGGGTTGGATCTGGGAGTGCTGGGTCATCCAGGGAAGAACTTGACGCTGTAAGAGAGAGTTTATACAGCAGCACCTTCGAGTAGCAGAGGCTTTCTCACCCTAGAATACATCTGAAGAGAGACAGTGCTAACGCATCTACAAAGACAGCTCTTAGACATCTGAAAGAAATAACTACAGAGGCACCGGGCATTCCAAAGGGGACAGACGCCTGTCATCGGGGTCGCTTTCTCTGGGAGAGACCTAAAGATGCTAGGTATCAACTAGCTAAGCACTACACCAGCAGGTGAGAGCAGGAATTGGTGGAAAGCTTGGCTCCCCTTCTCTCTGTTGGACTCAGCTAAGGATGAGAGATGGTATTACAGACCTGGGCTCGCTGATAGCAACTAGTTGAGAGAAGAGTAATTTCTGGAGAGTAATTAGTTTATTCTTAGCTCCCTTTCAATGTCAGCAATGAAGAATTAGCTGAAGAATTGAATGAAATAAAATGTAGCAAATCGTTTCATAAACCACACAATGGATATTTATAAATGTCCAGGATTATTATCTATTAGGTAATGAGACCAGATCATATTCAGTCTGTACTGTAGCCAAATGTCACACCTCCCAAAGTGGGAGATTTTAATAAATGCATGCTGATTAACTGGCTTTGAAAACTGGCTATTTTATGCCCCAAATTTCAGATATACTTATCACATTGTGGAAGTTTGAATGAGAAATACTCTGTGTAGGCGCCTGTATTTGAAAATTTGGTCCCCAGTAGGTGGAACTGTTTGGGAAGGTTTGGAGCAGTTAAGAGACAAGGTACACTAGAGGAAGTATGTCACTTTGAGGTTTTTGTGTGCTGCTGAAATGCCACCATGCTTTCCTCTCCATGATGGACTCCATCCCTCTGGAACCATCAGCCAAAATAAACTCGTTTCTTAAGTTGCTTTTGGTGATGGTATTTTATCACAGCAACATACAAGTGGCTAATACAGGCATGAAACAGGGAAAATAGTTATAATTTATTAGTAAACATCGTAGACTCTTGTAAAGTAAGCATGAGCATGACTTTCTCTTGCCCTGCTTTATAGACATGCCTCGTCATTAGAGAGCCTAGACCGCAGACATGCAACTATTCTAAGTGTCTGTAGTCCCATGACTGGAGATCAAGGCAGATTGAGCTATTCATGGAGTCCAGTAAGAAATATGTCTGAGGTTGTTTCTGGGTACAGTTTAGGAGGGAAAAGGATGATGGGAGAATGGGTGCTATCACCACCATAGCATGGAAAAGGATCGGGCAACCAAGTTGGTGGCCTAAGGGTAATACTGAGCCAGTGACTGTGCGAACAGTATGGGACCAGATTCTACCAGATACTCTGGCACAAAGGCAGAGTAGACCATACTATGATGAGAAACGTGTAGGGACTGAAAGTTCTCCAGCACTGTAAGTCACCCTGCTCTGTCTGCAGCTCAAACAAACATCCCCCTGTCCCAACACAGTATTTTTCATTTTTCAGGTGTCTGAAGTCAGCAATATCAATGATCCTGTGAGTCAAGATTTCTTGCAGTTTTTCTTCATGCAGATGGCTTTGATGATAGTATTCAGTTCTATATAATTTGAGGTTAAAATTAGTATGTTTTCTCCGTCTCTTCCCTGCATGCTGCAGCTCATCTATAAAGATGTCACAGGAGACAGCGCTTGGCATCCATCTTTGTCCTGCTTCACAAAATCTCCTCACTGGCTCGGTGTCTTGCTATTTATAATGACCATCCTTGCAATTCGAGGGAGCTCTTTCTGGATCCAGTCAGCCTTCTCTCTGTCTGAATCTTCTGATGTGAAACACAGAAGAGCTTATCACGACTTAGAATGGTCAGTGTCTAAAACAATACTGAGGATTTATTCCATCAGCTAAATTGCTTCTTTTAATCATATGCTGCAAGTATGCACTGCTATTGAATTAATTCCTTAGGCTCTCATATTCTGTAGAATGTATCGTCTGTGACTAAAGATGATTCCTTTTAAGACATCTTGCAACGCAATAGCACACTTTACATAAAGAAAAAAATGTGTTAGGGGGTAAAGGATTAAGAGAGGCAGTTAATGTTGGCCGGGAAAAACCATACATGACAGGGAAGCAGCCACAATCCTACTTTTTCTCATAGATAGCTGTGTAATAAATTTGCTTGGAGAAGCTTTTTGCTTTATACAGTTTTAACTAAGAGAAATCTTGTGAAAAGTACAGAATAGTTTTGCTTTTCCAAAGTTTCTAGGTATGCCTTTCAGACCTACCAGGCCTTCTGTTTGCTATAATAAAATTCACCAAGGTGTATACTGATGAATAAGAGAAGTTTACTTGGCTCACAGTTTTAAGCCTAAAAGTTCCAGGTCAAATGATGTTGGCGTCTGATAAAGACACCTTAGCAGATACTGTTACAATAAAGGAATGCAAGACTTAACAGCATATAGATCAGGTTTAGACATTTTTAATGACTCCCTTCCCTGAAATTTAACTCAAGGACCTATCAGGAACCATCTAATCCCTACCAAAGGCAACATACCCACTGGCTAAGGTACTGCATACAGACCCTGCTCTTAATTGTCCCATCCTCTTTCACATCTCACAATTAGGACAAAGCCTTGATGGGGAAGATGCCGTCAAGAGCAAATGGCAAACAAAGACACCAAAGTCTACACACCTGCCCTCAGACAGACATTTGGACAAACAGGAAGGGGAGCCCTTCATGTTTGAATACTGATTAAATAGAAAAAGAACTCATTTCACAGAAAGGTCACAAATAGGCACAAATTATCATGCTTTCCGATCTCAATTCTGCACAGTTCCTGATCATCTGAATGAACAGTGAGATCTGACTTGCAAGCCATGAGACTCCGTTACTGCCCTCTGGTAAGGCTTTGTTTTTGTGTGGGTGACAGAAGTCTTTCATCCCTTTTGTTGTTTCCTGTTTTCATCTCCCCAGTTCTCCAGTTCAGACCCTGCTTCCAAGCATGACATCAGCATAGTCATCCATCATTGGGTCTGCTACACACATGTGTTTTCATGATTGGGCTTATCCGACTAAGCTCAGACTGAGGACTCCAGTTCTGAACAAAATTATCACCTCAGCTAGGATGGCAGCCCACAGAAGCAGAGCTGGAAAATTCTGGGTGGTACATATCATACATCTTATTTGTGACAAATGAGAGACCAACATATCTGGAAATCCCACAGAGAGAAGAGACTGAGTTCTTGGACCCTGGTTTAAATTACCTTCCTGTCTTTATCTTCTCTTCTACAAGCTAAATGTTCCTTTCTTTTCAGCTCACTCACCAGCATCAACCTTCACATGAAATCATCACCAAGCAGGATTCTGTGAGGGCATCTGTCTTACCAAATACCAAATTTACCAAATACATTTTCAAGGCAGTATTTTCTGAAAAGGGCCTCATGCCTTCCTTAACTGAAACAATTAGCAAGCAAGGTGTGAGGAGACATCCATATCTGAGGCCACATACAGCCTTTTCTGTGCCCACGTGCGCCCCCTCATCTGTGCCCATACACACTCACACCTGTGTCCATGAACACCAGCCTCTCCTCACAGCTTATAGTCTGCCTGTCGGCTGCAGCACATCCAAGTGCTGTATTAACCAACATTTAAAACTCTAATTTCCACCCCCAAGTAACCAAAAGGAAAATGTTCATCTAAACACTTGCCATTCCCTGACCATCCTTCCCTACCAAACCCATAGTTTGGGTCATTGACATGTGTCGCTCAGCCTCCACTAAAAGCCCCTCTCATCACAACCTCAGCCCTCACTGAAGATGGCTAACTGTACAGATCTTTAAAACCTTGATGCTGGTGACAGAAGACAAATGGCCTTTCATCAACGCCAGTCTTCTGGAAAGAGCTCTCCTATGATTGCCTTCCGTGTACAGCAACAGACTTCTTTTTCATTTTGACTTTTAGTCCTGTTAGTCTCAAATCACAGCGGTCCAGGTCAACTCTGTCAACACTTCAGTGAGTTCCAAATTATAGTCAGCAGCCAGATTGCAGGGGTTTTAACTGAATGGGCTCTGTGAGAGCTTGAGGGATGATGAAACAAAACAAAAGGCCACCGTTCCATTCTAGGCCCCGGCCCAGTCTCCTTGATTGGAACTGTGTGTGTGTGTGTGTGTGTGTGTGTGAGAGAGAGAGAGAGAGAGAGAGAGAGAGAGAGGCAGAAAGAGATGAAGAGAGAATGAAAGTGAAAGAGGGAGGAGGTCTATGTCCATATGTGGGTGTGCAGGTGTACATTCCTGTGTGTGTACATTCATATAGGCCGCAGGACAATATCAGGTTTCCCTCTCTACCACTTTCCCCTGCATTCCTTTGAACAGGAATGTACTGAACCTGGAGCTAGGCTGCTAGTTGAAGCCCAGCCATCCTCCTGTCTTCACCTCCCACAGCAGGAGGATTAAAGGTGCATGTTGACAGCGTCCAGCTCTTCACCTGGGGGCCGGGATCTGAACTGAGAGCCTCATGTTTGAGCAATGCTTATTCTTATCCATCAAGCCATCTTTCCAGCACCCTTGATTGACCTTGTTTGTACTAGATTGCCTAGCTGTATCAAAGACCATTTTAGCTTGGGAAATAAAAAAGACTAAGCACATGCGATGATGTATTTTTAAGTGTCTGTTTTCTAATACTTTAACACCAGAATAATTTTCTATGGATTTTTCACTTTCTCTGGATCTAGCTTTTATTAACTATTTATAGTGGTGTTTCTAATAGTTACCAAAGCAATATATTTTCCTTGTAAAATATGATCTCTGAAGGGAAGAAGCTAAATCACCAGTCTACCAGAGATACCACCTAGTAATATTTTGTATATTACATGTACATACATTACAAGGAAATTGAGTTACACTGTAATAGTGCTTTTTCAATTGACTACATTTAGATAGCAAAGCCATCACCGTGTTCTATTCCATGAATATGGCCCAACATTACCAACTCCTGCCCATTCAGAGGCAGCTTCTGGTCTGAACCTTTTGTAAATAAGTTATATAAGTAGGTTTTGTGAATAAGGCTACACTGGACGTCTTGTTTGTATGTCTTGCCTTTGCCTAATGCTTCTTTTAGTTTTGCTTTTTTAGTTTACTTAAACATTGGTTAAATAAACAAACACCTGACATTTTTTTTTCATGTTATATGGCCTAAAACTAACTAAAAAGCAAAGACCAACTTAGATACAAACTAAGCCTAAAATTGCTTTTATTTAACAGAAATAAGTAAGACAATGGCTACAGTCCTTAGGATTACAAATTGACTGAAATTAGGAGCTGCTTTACTGCTGTGCCTCTTAAAACAATGAATGATATTTACTTAGTACTTGTTTAGGTGAGATGAGGCGTTTTTCTGTATTTGTTGGATGTCGTCTTCATAACCACATTGAGCAACAGATAATATTGTCTTGTCTTTGTCAATGTGAAGATAAGGAACAAAGAAGAAATGCCTTTACTCCATTTTCCATTACTACTGAGATTTTTTTTTTTTAATTGATAAAAGAAAGGGAACCGTTTGGCTCTTAGTGCTAGAAGTTCATAGCATGGACATTAGCCAGACCCTGGTGAAAGCCTCACAGTGACAGGAGTGCAGAGGGGAAGGTGTGAGATGAGATGCTAGGAAAAAGAATGTTCTGTGGTTCCTCAGAACATTCATCTCTTCTAAGGGTGCAGCCCAGTTTCCTAAGGACATTGCACTGGGTTCCATCTGTTAAAGGTTTCACTCTTGATAGTGCTAGCCTCTGTACCAATTTTCCATCATATATAGCTGGAAGTGAGGGATCACAGTCAAACCTCTTATCACACACACGCACACACACACACACACACACACACACACACACTCACCATCTTTGTAGACGATGGATAGTTTTTCTCTTTCTCTATGCTACATGAATTGTTAATAAAGAAAACCAATGAGGCAGGCTTCTATAAAAACATTTTCAGTGTTTTTAAAATACATTTATACACACACAGACACACACAGACACACACACACACATTGGTGCTTTGCATTTGGGACTGAATAACAAAAGTAATGGGAATATAGATCAAAATTTCCACAAATTTAGGCCATTACGTTAAATGTCAAACACTTTGCTTTGTAATGTCTCTGAAAATGAAATCCTTGCATCTTCTCTGGTTCTCTTCTACCTGCCATTGAGCCCATTGCCTCCTTTTCTAAGCACAGGACTTTTCAAGATCCCATGAAGATCCAGACCCTGCACGCAAGGTTAGGGGTTGGTGGAGAACATGCAAAACAAAATCATGTTGAAAATTCTCATGTGTGTAAGCCAAGGTAGGGTATGATACTTTAGTCAAGAAAAATCTGCTCCCAGGAATGACATAAAAGCCAGCATAGGAAAATGACTTGATATTGGATAATGATAATGAGGATTTTTTTTTAACGTGAAAATCAGCATTTTGATTGAGAAGTCCAATCGGCGTACGTATACCAGAAAATACTAATTGTTTTCCCTAAACCAGTGGCAACCAGGAGACTTAGGTTCCAACAGGCAAAGGCTTTATCATAGATAACACCAAACTTCTTTTCAGGCCATTCAGACTACACTGAACACATTAGTATTTTTCGTAGTTGTGGACACCAATCTTTTCTTCAGGTTTAGAAGGCTTTCCTGCTGTCTTTTGCCTGACCTCGCTGGGGTTACAATTCACGAAAGGGCGAGGCAGATCCATGCATCTGTGCCAGCGACATTACCACTTCCTAGCTGGGCATCTATTCAGCAGGATTCTTGAAGCTGCTTGGGAAGTCCTGGTGTCTTTGCTTACGTAAGGGGAGACGGGTCTCTACATTCTAGAATTCCTGGACAGGGACAGGTATCCTTGCTCTCTTCCTTTCCCTATTAATGTCTTCAGAGTCTACTGAAGTAAAAAACAACAAACAACAAACAAACAAACAAAATGCTCGGCAATGAGGAAACAACAAAAGTAACTGCTATAAAACCACCATTCCCTAAAAGAGCAACGCTGTGGATACCATCTGAAGCCCCCTAAGACAGCAATGACACTGATACCATCAGAAATTTCCTATTATTTCTTTGGGCTCAAAGCAGATAAGACACAAGGACCATGATCTTAAACTTTCATTTTCCACCAGTGCACAGCACATTTGAGTCAAGATAGGAGCTTTATATAAATTCCCTCCCACACACTGCAATTACTTCTGAATTCTTTCTCCATAAAACGAGCCGCACTGTGGGAATTTACAGGCAGTTCATGCTCTTGTTTTACAGGTCAGAAGTTTCCTGTTCTGTGGGCTCATTAAAAATAGTTTGCCTCTTTTGTTTTTGAACTGATGGCCACACAGGTGTTACTGGATTCGTCCCCATCTTCTTGCCAGAAGGGAATCGGCAGCAGTAACCAAATCAGCCACATGAGTAGCTTCACTCTTTGCAGGGCACTGTACTGAGCACTGTGCTTGATCTTCCAAACCCTTCTCTGATGGAATGAGGGTCCACAGTTGCAAAATACCTGGGAAGCATTCTGGAAAGATTACGTAAGCCTGCTTGAGTTCCCTCAGATATTCTAGTCTCTCCTTACTCTGGCTGTGGACTGATAACACGTAGAATCAATTCTGAGTCCTGAAAGCATGGCTGGGACCTCTTCTGAAAATCATGGTGTGGACTTCCAGAAATCAGAGGTGATGCCAGAGGCTAATAATTAGACAACACTCGTGTCTCCACACAGCCCTGAGATAGTGGCCAGCAGAATTCTAGTAAGTGGGACTGGCAGAAAAAGGGAGTGAATCCAATTATAGGTGGATAGGAGTCATTGTGGGAACAGCACTGCAGGGATTGTGTCCATGTTAGTGCTCTGTGATTTTAGGGAAGTGCTGTTACTATTCTCTTCCTTGGATTAGGAAGCTAATGCTTTGAGGTTGAGTAACATGCCCATCTAACTAATGAATAGACAAAGTGGGGTTTGAACATGGGAACTCTCTCCCCACCCTATTACCTCCTGTTTTTGTCTGTCCTGTGACTCTAATCAACAAACCAAGAAGTGTTGTCCTCCACACCATGATCTATATCCACGCATTCAACAAATCATGGATCAAAAGTATTTGGAAAAAAAACACCTGCAGAATCAGGTGCTGACATGTTTTCTACATCATTGTTCTCTAATCAATGGTTATGAATAAACCAGAAGCCAGGTGTGTGTGTGTGTGTGTGTGTGTGTGTGTGTGTGTGTGTGTGTGTGTGTATGTGTGTGTGTGTGTGTCTTAAACTCAGGTTGTATCTTCTCTTTCGACAGGGTCTTGATCATTTGTGAATCTGGGCATCCCTGGGGATCCCTAAAATACCATTCCGATGGTATAATTCTACTTATCCTTTTTAAAAATAGATTTTTACTTCTTTTATTTTATATGTGTCTTTTGCCCGAATGCACATGTGTTCCTGGTACCTACAGGGGCCAGAAGAGAATGTTAAATTCCTTGCAACTGGAGTGAGCTACCATATGGGTATTGGAAACCAAACCAGTGCAAATGCTCTAGACCACTGAGCCCTCTCTTCAGCTCTGCATGTGCCCCTTTTGGGGACTGTTACCCAGGACTAGCCCACACATGTTCTTCAAGTGTTTTCATGAGGCTGGGGGGATTTTGTACATTTCAGAAAGAAAATAGAGAATCATGACCATCTTGATGACACTTGAATGGAATTTCTGGAGGGCTAGCTTGGTGAAGACTGAAGAGGCCTTAAAAGACAGACTGAAGTTTGGAGAGAGTCCTGAGCCTACCATTGGTTGGACTGAAGGGTCACAGTCAGACCCATCAACATTCCCCTGAGTGCCAGTCACAGCAGGCTCTAGAATGCCAACCAGGTGATTAGGGCAATGATGCCAGCACTCTTCCATTTTCTTTCTTTGCCCAAAAAACACAAAATGAAATTACCTTGCCATTTGCCCCTCCTCCCCTCATGTCCTTTTGCCAGCAGGCTCTTTCTTTCTATTCCTTCCCTGCTGTTATCAAGATGAATAAAGCTACATATTCCAAGGCTGTCTGCTGACCTTTGGGACTTGAAAGTCTCCCACAACAGAAAGAAAATATCTCTGAAATAGGTGTGGATCCACGAAGTACCTCCGGCATGTGGAGAAAACAAATGACTGAGTTCTTTCCAATTCACAGCACCCAGCAGGCAGAAAAGTAGCAATTTGTGATTTTGAACTGTCTGGGAGCCTTTCATGATAATGCTGCCGATTGGCAGCCAAAGGTAGCAGTTAAGTATTAGTTCTTTGGGCCCAGGGTGTCCCTGTTCCCCAGGGCTTCAAAACCAAGGCCAAGTACTACTTTATTACAATGAGGCTATAATGCTATTTCTTTTTAACAGTTTGGTGGATTTTCTTGTTTTGGCAAAGAGACTTGCTTTTCACACACATTCATGAAAAGTTCAAGAAAAATGAGTATTTCTAGCTAAATGAAGTAGCAACATTTCCCATGGCAAAGGCTATTGGCTTGGTAGGAAGGCAGTTCCTGTGTGACAAACCACACAGCCAACTTGCCCTTCTTTCTAAAAATAACTGCCTTTTTATTTTATATGTTGATTTCATTTTGTGTGTGTATGTGTGGATGCATGAGTCTGTGTGTGTCCATGTCTCTATGCTGGTAAGTGTGTGTGACTTGTTCTAATATGGAAGTCAGAGGACAACTTGCAAGAGCCAGTTTTTCAATCCTTCCTGGGTGTGTCAACAGGGGTCTGTACTCACTGAGCCACCTCATTGGCGGTTATCTTTTTCTTCTTGGGGTGGTCAGCAATATCACCATTGTACCTGAATTAACCCTGAAGCCTCCTGGCTCATTTTCCTTCATCCACATGTCATGACTCTTACCTGCTACTCTTAAATCAGTATGAAGTCCTCATTAAGGCCGATGACTCTGTAGCCCTCATCTGGCTCCTGCCTAGTCTTCCTTTCTCCCTTACTCTACTTCAGCCACACCAGCTCTCTGGTTCTATATGTATACCTGGCATAGATCTCTCTGGGGCTGTAGACTTTCCATTTCTTTTGCCTAGAATTATTCCCTTGTTTTGCAACACTCAGCCCTCAAGCAGATTCCCTAGACTGGTTTATCTTAAGAAGTATCATTTATCTTCCTCACTTCCGTTAGTTTATTTTTCCTCTAAGGCCCCATTTGCATCTGGTGTTGTATTGGTTTCCATGGTAGCCAGCCTCTTTCCACTGCACTGTAAACTATATGAGAATGCATTCCCTCCGTACCGCTTACCATTTTGCCTCCCAGTGACTACACTAGTGCCCTGTAAATGGAAGGCCTGCGATGATTACTGCTTGGATGGGTCTTGTTTTCTCTCTCTTTAATGGAAAAAAAAGAGGCCTGCTTGTGATATTTGTAGATATTATGAATAATATATTAAAGAGAACCCCCAAATTGCTGGCATTGTGCCATCCCTCCTCCCTTCCCAGATGTTTACACTCTGGCGGCTTTCCAGCTGTCATTGCGTGTTGCTCTTTGTCTAACATGGCATGTTGCTATTTGCAAACTCTTGGAAGGACAGACCAGAAACCCTAATAGAGGGACTCTGAGGTACTAGTGTGCATATGCTCATCTCGCTATCCTTCCAAGATAATGATGGAAACTGCATTTGTGTACCTTCTCTGGGGCTTCTCTGTGGGATTTACATCCATTCAACCACAGCGGCGGCCACCTAGATAGCCCACTTGTTATCGCCTGAGTTTTTTTTTTTTTTATGTCTCCTAATAAAATAACTGCCTTGACTCCCTGCTTCCAGTGGGGCTCAACAGTGTAGGTATGTGTTCTGTATTCTTGAAGTTCAAGGCTCAATCACTGTCATGTCAAAAGATGAGAAAATTAAAGGAACTGATTAAATAAGTAAAATATAAGTCACATACCTGCTCTGGTGGTTTGAACGAGAATGGCCCACATACGCTCATATATTTGAATGTTTGGTCCCTCGTTTGTGGAATGGCTTGAGAAAGGTTAGGAAGTAGAGGCTTGGTGGAGAAGGTAAATCAGCGGGGGTGGCCTTTGAGGTTTCAGGCCCGGCTTTGCTCTCCCTGCCTCTGACTTAAAGATCAGCATGTACGCTCTTAGCTGCTGTACCAGTACCATCCCTGCCTGCCTGCCTCTGTGTTCTCTGCCATGATGATCATGGACTCACCCTTCTAAGCTTTCTTTTGTAAGTTGACACCCTGATCAAGGTTTCTCTGCACCGTGAGAGGAAAGTAATGACACTTGGAAAGATATTTTTTTAATGCATAGTAAGTCTTGGAAGAAAAATTGAGTAAAAAAAAGGGTGGGGGGGAGGAAAAAGAAAGAAAAGGGAAAAACGATAGATTCTGTAATAAAAGGACAAGTGATATCTTTGAAGAGAAAAATTCCAGTAAATCCAGCTACTGTATCACTGCCTACTAGACCAAGCAAAAGAATATAAAAAATTAAAGGTTTAAAATTATTAAACACAGATAGCAATAAAGCAAATAATTAGAACAATGATACCCACAACATTCATGACTGCGAGGACATGGTTAAGGGGCCAAAGTGTGAATCTCCAGCAATGATGAGAGAATGTAGACCAAAGACATGAAAGCTAACTTGACAAATTTTATCAGAACATTCTCCTTATCTACTGAAGGAAATGGACAGCCATGAACAGGAGGGATTTGGAACTCCGTGTACACCCAAGCAGGCAAGAATCTCTCCATGCAATAGTGCAGTCAAGATGCTGTTGTGTGGAACAAAGAAAGAACAGTGAAAGTTATAAGAATTCCAAGTTGGTTACAATGACAAGCTTGTCAGAATAACAGCAGCACAAAAGTGTGTGATCTGATGCATTAGAAGCTATGTGGTGGGGGTGGGGATAACTATATCCAGCAAAAATCAAAGGAGAAATGGAGACCTTACATTCTATGAATAAACTAAAAGAATTTATGGTTATGAACCAGCAATGCAAATGACACTTAAAGTATACTATTCCCAAAAGAAAGATGCATACATGTAGAAGAGCTCAGGAAAAAACAGATGTCATTAGAAAAACAGACAAATAAGAATTAAGAAAAAGTCAAAGATTACTAACTCAGTACACCAATAAACCTCTGAGATGAAGAAAGAAAAAATTAGTATGTAATATTCAATAATAATCCTAAATGAAAAAGGCCATGGAGAACTCCAGTTAAAAGACATGGGCTAGTTGAATGGACTATCAAGTAACACTCAATTTTTACTGTCTGCAAGAAACTCACACCACTGGAAAAACCACAAAGAGACTAAAGGGAAAAGGCATAAAAAGATAGTCTAAACCAAATCTAAAACCAAATATAACTGACAAAGCAAACTTCAGGCAAATATTAGCTATAAAAGGGATGCGGAAAGCCATTATAATTAATAACATGGAATTTTTCTCTTGCAACATATTAAGGACAATCCATCAAGAAAATAAATGATCACAAATATCTGCTTATTGAATGGAAGTGCACCCAATCTCATAAAACAAACCCTATTGAACATAAAGGGCATGGGACTGATAAAGGGGCTGACTTTAATATCCCATTCTAATCAACTGGCTGCTCGGTCAGATAAAAAAAAATTAACAAAGGAACTTCAGCATATGGAATACCTCATCTCAAAACAGTAAAATAATGACACCAGTAATTAATGAGTAAAACAAAAAATAAAAATGTATATAGAGTAGATAAGGTGTTTAAGCAAAATATATAATATACTGTATAAAATAATAAGACAAATGAATATAAAGTAGATCAAAGATACGTTTTCAGAAGTAAGTTTTTATGAATGGCTACTTTGTACCTGTCAGTATCACTGTCAGCATTTCTAAGTTAGCCTTGTGCTAGTGTATATTTTGATTACATTTTATTCATTCATCTTGTGTGGGTACATGTGAGTACAGGTTTGTGTGCACGTGCCAGAGTGGACACGTGGTAGTCACAGGATAACTTAAGGTGGTGCTTTCTTTCCACCATGTGGGTTGTGGGCATTGAACTCAGGTCATCAGGCTGGGTAGTAAGTGCGTTTATCTGCTGAGCCCAAATGCTGGCCCTTACTTGTGCCCTTTAAAGGACCAATTCACTGATGCACATACCTGCATCAAAATCACGCTTGTTTGGGTATTGGCCAAGTGTACTTAGCAATCTGCCTGTAAAGACGTTTGTTAGAACGTAAGGCAATAAAGTCAGATGAAAATGGGTCATATTGAGACTCACCTCAGCTTCAGGAAAGAGCCATTCAAAGCTGCATTCTAAAGTGTAGGTCGGTCATCTTCTCCTGAAGAGGATGTGGCAGATGGTAGTCGGTCATGCTATGAAATGCTCTGGGTTATTCATCTTCAGACTACACCAGAAAAAAAAAGTCAACAAAAGCAATGCGTGAGTTACTGTTCTCATCACTGTGACCAAACAGCCAATAAGAAGCGACCCAAGGGTCTTTTTGGGTTCGGGGTTTGAGGTAGACAATCCGGCATGGTAGTGAATCCATCGTGACATGAGCATAAGCACACACGTGAGAACATTTGGGTGGGTCGGTAAGCAGAAAAAGGAATTCCAATATTCAGTTGGCTTTTTCCTTTTTCTGTTTTCACTCATTCTAGGACTCTGGGCTGATGCTACCCACATCCAGGCTGGGTCTTCACCCTCCTTCTTTAAACAACCTCACAAACACACCCAGAGGTGTGCCAAACAGATTCCCTAGGTGTTTTTTTTTAACTCAAGTTGAAAAATCAAAATTAACCATCACAAGCAAGACAAATCTTGTCTTTAAAGATATGAGAGTGAGTAAGAACACAGTACAATGGCATAAATGCTTGAAAATGCCACAGCGAAGTTTATTACTTTGTATATTTTCATATTTTATTTTTATTAATTACAGTTTATTCACTTTGTATACCACCTGTAGCTCCCTCCCTCTTCTCCTCCCAATCCCACCCTCCCTCCCTCCCTCTTTTCCACCCATGCCCTTCCCCCAGTCCACTGATAGGGGAGGTCCTCCTCCCCTTCCATCTAATCCTAGTCTATCAGGTCTCATCAAGAGTGGTTGTATTGTCTTCCTCTATGGCCTGGTAAGGCTGTACCCCCCTGAGGGGGAAGGTGATCAAAGAAGAGGCCAATTAGTTCATGTCAGAGACAGTCCCTGTTCCCATTACTAGGGAACTCACTTGGACACTGAGCTGCCATAGACTACATCTGAGCAGGGGTTTTGGTTATCTCCATGAATGGTCCTTAGTTGGAGTATCAGTGTCAGAAAACACCCCTGTGTCCAGACTTTTTGGTTCTGTTGCTCTCCGGGTGGAGCTCCTGTCCCCTCTAGGTCTTTCTATTTCCCTATTCTTTCATAAGATACCCTGCACTCTGCCCAAAGGTTGGCTATGAGTCTCAGTATTTGCTTTGATACCCTTCTGGATAGAGTCTTTCAGAAGCCCTGTGTGGTAGGCTCCTGTTCTGTTCCTTGTTTTCTCCCTCTTCTGATATCTATCCTCTTTGCCTTTCTGAATGAAGATTGAACATCTTACTCAGAGTCCTCCTTCTTGATTAGCTTTTTTAGGTATACAGATTTTAGTATGTTTATCCTATATTATATGTCTAATATCCACTTATAAGTGAGTATATATTGTATGTGTCTTTCTGCATTGGGGATACCTCACTCAGGATGTTCTTTTCTAGTGCCCACCATTTGCCTGCAAATTTCATGATTCCTTTGTTTTTAATTGCTGAGTAGTATTCCATGTGTAAATGTACCATAGTTTCTGTATTTATTCCTCAACAGAGGGGCATTTGGGTTGTTTCCAGCTTCTGGCTATTACAAATAAAGCTGCTACAAACATGGTTGAGCAAACGTCCTTGTTGAATACTTGAGCATCTTTTGGATATATGCCTAGGAGTGGTATGGCTGGATTTTGAGGTACCTGATTTTTAACAAAAATGCCAAATCCATACAATGGAAAAAAGATAGCATCTTCAACAAATGGTACTGGTCTAACTGATGTCTACATGTAGAAAAATGCAAATAGATCCATACTTATCATCCTTCACAAAACTATAGTCCAAGTGGATCAAAGCCCTCAATATAAAACCAGACACACTACACCTGTTAAAAGAAAAACTAGGGAAGAGCCTTGAACTCATTGGCACAGGAGACAACTTCCTGAAGAGAACACCAACATCACAGGCTCTAAGATCAACAATCAATAAATGGACTTCATGAAACTGAAAAGCTTCTGTACAAAGAAAGGACATTGTCATCAGAACAAAATGACTGCCTACAGATTGGGAAAGGATCTTCACCAACCCTATATCTGATGGAGGGCTAAAATCCAGAATATATAAAGAACTCAAGAAGTTAAGCAGCAACAAATCAAGTATCTAATTAAAAAATGTGTTACAGAGATAGACAGAGAATTCTCAATAGAGGAATATTGAATGGCAGAGAAATATTTAAAGAAATGCTCAATATCCTTAGACATCTGGGAAATGCAAATCAAAATGACCCTGAGATTTCACCTTATACCATCAGAATGGCTAAGCTCAAAAACTCAAATTACAACACATGCTGGAGAGGATGTGGAGAAAGGGGAACCCTTCTCCATTGCTGGTAAGAAATGTAAACTTGTACGACCACTTTGGAAATCAATCTGGCACTTTCTCAGACAATGAGGAATAGTATAATGAATTTCTAAAATTATATAAAAGGCTGTATAATTTTAAAAAATCAGAGTGGCATAGAAAAATCCAAGACCATTTGGACTAAAATTCCAGAGCAGACAACTGAGCCCTTGGAAATTTCGAATGCAAGATGATAAATAGTCTTGTGCTAGGTATGAAGCCGATACTGGGAAATAGATAGACAACAAATCATTTTAAGGTTGGAGATTTCAGAAGATTTAAATGTTTGGCCTGCCAGAGGCTGGGTGCAGATTTAAGAACTAACAATCAGGATCAGGAGATATGTCTCAGTGGTTAAGAGCAAACGCCAGAGGAACGCAAACACTTGACTCCCCGTTTCCACATACAAAGCCAGGCATCTCCCCATGAGCACCTGTAACCCCAGCAGAACACCAGCCTAGACGCAGGGTCCATGGGAGATCTCTAAATACTAAGGTGAGAAGGACTGAGCAACATGTCTACACATGTATCCAATTGCTGCTACTACTACTTCCACTCACACAACAAACACACACAGACACACACAACAGTCAGACAACAAAAACAATCTGACAGGCAGAATGAACTTTCTTGCAGTGCTTAAGAAACAAAGAATTAAAGAGGTTAAGAGAAGAAAATCATCATTACGTACTTTTATTTTGTTTTAACCTTTTAAAATTTATTGATTTATTATTTATTATTTATACAGTGTTCTGCCTGCATGTATGTCTGCATGCCAGAAGAGGGCACCAGATCTCATTATAGATGGTTGTGAGCCACCATGTGGTGGCTGAGAATTGGACTCAGGATCTTTGGAAGTACAGCAGGGCTTTTAACTTCTGAGCCATCTCTCTAGCCCAGTTATGTAGTTTTTAAAAATGTGAGCAATAGTTCTTTTATTTCATAGATGAGAAAATGTGAATACCCGGCAAAAACTGAGAATACCAAAGAGATGAGTAAATACCTGCTGCAAGAAAGTAACTGCATCACGCATGCTGCTTGGGGTATACACAAAAGGAAAAATATACATGAGTAAATAAGGAGGAGGTAGCAAAAGGAAAGCTTTAGCCAACTCAGTGCAAAGCCTGGCTGTGGGGTACTGGCGGAGCTGGAGGCCCCTCTCTGCTGTGCAAAAAAAAAAAAAAAAAAAAAAAAGGTACCTGCTGTTATCCCTAGAGAATCTACGGGAGTCTTTCTTCCTAGTCAGGCTCTAGTAGAACAGCAACTTTCACAGAAGGGGCACAGGCCTCTACCTAGAGCAAGTCTATTTCCCTATGAAATAGTGTGGCATATTTGGGTGGAGAAAAGGAGGTAAGGGCAATTTTTGTTGAACTTAAGGAAATGATTAGGGGGCTGGAGAGATGGCTCAGAGGAAGAGCACTGGCTGCTCTTCCAGACATCCTGAGTTCAATTCCCAGCAACCACATGGTGGCTCACAACCATCTATAATGAGATCTGGCGCCCTCTTCTGGCCTGCAGGTGTACATCCAGATAGATCATTGAATACAAACTAAATAAACAAATCTTTAAAAAGAAGGAGAAAAAAAAAAAAAAAGAAAGGAAATAGCAAACATTCCTTGCAGACAGAAACACTCCAGGAACCCAAGGAGGAGCATGGATATACGGTTGGCAGAGAACTGTACCTCTTAGACATGATAATGACATACTCGCCAATCCCAGGGATAATGTCTATAGTGATTGAGATTCAGTCAGAAATCCAAGCACTGTCCCTGTCTCATTCACTGTCCTCCTCACAGACATGGAGCAGAGGAAACAGTGGGTGACTGTGGAGAAATCTAAGTTAGAGGGTCTATGATACAGTGTGAGGAGAGTGGTTGGCTGGCTTCCAACGCAGATGCAAATCATCAATGGGGAAGGGAAAGCCTGGGTTGTGCTGGGTGTAAGCAAATTGCCAATATGGCCAGTTCCTTGATTAACAATGAACACCACTTTAAGGACCAATAGAAAGATGTGTCTATGCCCAAGTTCAGGGCCAATTTGGCTGTTTCTTATATAAGACATCTAACCTTTAAACTCTAAATTATCTTTGTTGGCGTACTTTAAAAAAAAAAAACTCTTTTATTTACATTTCTTTTATCTTTTTCTCCCTACTCTACCACAATCCCTTCAACATCACAATACCAGGTAGGAGAGAGAAAGAGTGAGAGAGGGTGCACAGTTCTCTTTCTTAGCTGCTTCCTGATGCTTAGGGTCATTGGGTTTCTTGGAGCCGGTCTAATCCTTGTTTCAGGAGATCTCCAATTTCTTGTTTCACAACAGCAACTAGGAGCAGCAAGGAAGAAGCAGGAGCATCCTTGTTCTTTCTCAGAGCTCCACTCTCTGGGCTCTAGCATTTATTCTCTCTCCAGCATCCTCAGATTTAAACTATCTGCAGCTGGCAAAGAGCTCCTCTCAGAGCCAAAATGAGGCAAATAGTCTGCTGCTGTGGATGATTTGAATCAGTCCCACATCCCACACCTGAGACCAAAACAAAAACATATTTATATCCACAACATATCTTAAAAAACATACACACACCCAACCCCCCAACACACACACAATAACACAGACCTTGCAAGATCACAACAACCAACGGAACCAGATTTAGCTGTGATATGGGTACAGAGACCACCTCACAGAGAATTCTAAACAACCATGATCCATACGGAAGACTCGGCAGGAGAGCTGGCAAATCGTCGATTCTAAGCAACAGAGGAAGACAAAAGGACCCGAGATGGAAATAACAGAAACGAAAGCAGTGCATACAGGAACATGCCCTCCAGGGCTTCCAAGGACTAGGGCATAATGCTTAGGTGTCTTTATAAAGGATAAAGAAGGTGTTTCAAGAAGTAGCAGCTTTTACTGAAATTAATCAAAGACAAAAGTTCAGAGGATGCCAAGTAGACGTTCAAAGAACAGCACACATCTGGCACTGTCCATCTTAGGTAGTAATGGAGGAAAGAGTTGATCTTATCTCACACTTCCTGGTAACAGTTAATCACTGAAGGAAGTCAGGGAAGGAATTCAAGGCAGAAACAACAATGATTACTCAAGAAAATGGTTCCATAGACTTGCCCACAGGCCAATCTGATAGAGGTAATTTCTAATCTGAGATTCTCGCTTCCCACATGTGTGTAGGACTGAGTCAAACTAACAAAATCCAACCAGTAAACACATTGAGTCAACTAGACAAAAACAAAAGACACTGAAACTTTGATTGCATCCAACTATACCTCCCCAGCAAAAAAAAAAAAAAAAAAAAAAAACAGTTGCAAGACCCAAACCAATCCACAAATCAAATAAAGGAAACCAGGAAACTACCTCAAATCCCTGTTTTAAAGCTTTTTTTAATTTTATATGTATGTGTGTACGTCTGTGTGTCAGTGAACACATGTGCAGGCGGGTGTTTACGGAGGGCAGAAGAGGACGCCAGGCCCTCTAAAACTGTAGTTACAGGTGGTTGTGAACAGCCAAGTGGCTGCTGGGAACCAATCTCTGGCCCTCTGCAAAAGCAGCAAGCACTATTAACCACTGAGCTGTCCCTCCAGCCACAAACCATGTTTTACATCTGTCTTGGGGTTATTATTGCTGTGACGAAACCCCATAACCAAAAGCAACTTGGGGAGGAAAGGGTTTATTTCACTCACAGTTCCATATAACAGTTCAGGATCAAAAGCAGTAAGGGCGGGAACTCAAGCAGAGGAGGGACCTGGAGGCAGAAGCTGATGCAGAGACCATACAGGGGTGCAGCTTACTGTGGCTCGCTCAGCCTGTTTTCTTATACATCCCAGAACCACCAGCTCAGGGGTGGCCCCACCCACAATGGACTTGGCCCTCCCCCATCAATCACTAATTAAGGAAATGCCCTACAGACTTGCCTACAGCCAGATCTTACATTTTCTCAATTGAGGTTCCCTCCTCTCTCATGCCTTCAGCTTGTATCAAGTTGACATAAAACTATCCAGTACAACTGACCCATTGACACACAAACACATCACATTTCAGTTAGAACCATGGTCATCCATGGTACTGGCATCTCCAAAATGCTGGGGTCTCTGGTGCAGGTAGGCTGCACTTTCAGCAATAGCTCTCCTGGGCTGTGTTCGTGCTGCCAAGCCTTAACTTCTTTCCGTGACCTCTTTCAATTCTGCGGCCTCAGCTGCTACTGAGGCTCCACCGTCTCCAATGGCCTATCCTGTCCTCTCACAGTGTCAAGCCTCGGGGCTTTTCATGACCCTGTCATGCGTTCGAAACCAGTACCAAGTTGCCAGAGTAAAGTACCTTAGCTGCCTCTGAACACAGTTTGCATGTATATGTTATAGATATTATTAGATCTATGTCAGAAATAATTTGCAAATGTTTCCTTCCATTCTGGTGACTCTCTTCTCATGCATTTAAAAAACTTCCCAGATTTCACCTCAGTAATGCTGATCTCTTCTTAATCTCAGCTGATTCTTCAGCCCTGCTGACCAGCGATCACTGTCGCAGCAAAACAAAGGTTTTACCTTAACGGTTCTGGTCTCTTGTTAATCACAGCTGATTGTTCATCCCCACTAACCAGAACCACAGATTCTTCACACAAAAGGCCCGGTCGAGCCTTCACTTTTTTTTTTTGCAACTTCACAAGCCAGACCTCCATCATCGGCACTGCTCTCAACATTCCTATCTTCTAAGCTGCTACAGAACAGCTCACCGAGTTCTCAATACTCAATGACTTTTCTAGCCCAAAGATCCCAAGTCCTTCTACGACCCTCCCCAAAAACAACATAGCCATGTCTGTTACAGCAGTTAATTTTCATATATCATAGCAAAAATATGCTTCACACAACAAACACTGATAGTTGGAAATTATCCATTGCGGAAACTCTTGGTTTGAGATATATGTTTTAAATGCATGAGAAAATAATCACCAGATTGGAAGAAAACATTTGCAAATTATTTCTGACAGAGATCTAATAATATCTATAATATATAAAGAATTCTCAAACCCCCAAAATAAGACAATAACAAATTCTTTAAACATGGACAAAAGATCTAAACATACACTTTATGAACGAAGATACAAATAAGCAAGTTTTAATTGATGACTCAACACAGTCTAGAGTCAGCGAGGGGTTGTCCAAATCTGGTTGGCCTGTGGATTAACTGAGGTAGGAAGGCCCATGCTACAATGGCCTGCCCCATGTGATGGCTGGATTCTGGACTGAGTGATGCAGAGTGCACCATATAAACACCCTCATGCATGCTATCATTGCTTTCTGTTCCTCATTATGGATTGGGTAATGCGCTCTTTGATCCCCTGAGGGGGAGCAGCCTTACCAGGCCACAGAAGAAGACAATGCCGCCACTCCTGATGAGACCTAATAGACTAGGATCAGAAGGAAGGAAAAGAAGACCTCCCCTATCTGTGGACTTGGGGAGGGGCATGTGTGGAGAAGGGGGAGGAAGGGAGGGGTTGGAAGGGGAGGAGGGAGGGAGCTACAGGGGGGAATTCAAAGTAAATAAAGTGTAATTAATTGAAAAATCAAAAAAAGAAAGTTAAAAGAACATTAAATGATAAAACTTTGTATGCCTTTTTTAAAAATAAATGCCCTAAATCAGCAATATAAGATATAAATTTTCAAATTATAGTTCTAGTAAATATCATTGGTGTGTGATAAGCTGTTTTCCTTGTGAAAGACTCCTGGTAGAGCCTCTCTAGACGGAGAGACCCCGCTTCCCAAGAATCAGCGAGACCAGCCTTCGGATGCAAGCCGCAAGAGGTTTATTTCGATACACGGGTACCCGGGGCGACAAAGCCCTTCGGAGGATTTGCGCGCCTCTCGGTTGGGGTGACGGGTTTTTATAGGGCTCGGGAGCAAGAAGCACGGTTACAGAAGCGAGAAGCATAGTTACAGGGATCTGATTGGGCGGTTTGAACAAAGCCATAGTTAGGTCACGTATTTGAAATAGGGAAGGCGGGAAAGCAGATGTGAGCTAAGTCACGTAGCCGGTTCAGAGAAGGCGGGAAAGACTCCCGGTTCTTATCTTGGGTGTCTAGAGTGTTTTAGGCGCCCAACCGCAGATATCCTGCTGTTGGGCGACTCCCGCCTTGCCTCTACTCCCGCCTTGCCTCTGACCCTGCACTGCTCCAGTCTTGCAAAATAGCATTGCCAGCATTATGCTAGGGCCTTATTCTTTCACTTGGTTTTGTTTTATTTGAGACAGGGTCTCATTATGTTGTCCTGGTGAGCCTAGTATTCTTTATGTGGCTAGCATGACCTCAAACTCATGGTGATCCTTCTGCCTTAGGCTCTCAGGTGCTATTTTCCATGAACTGCTATATTTGAGAATCATATGAGCAGTTTTATATTAGCTTTAATTACATGTATATGTGTATATCTAGTGTAGGGACGTGTGCACATGAGAGCAGGTACATAGAGTGCCCAGAATATAAGAGGTTGTAAGCTCCCAGATGTAGGTTCTAGGAATGAACTTGTGTCTGTTAATCACTCAACCAACTCTCTGGTGCCCAAAGAAGCATTTTTAGACTCCAGCTCTCTGGACTATTTCAATAGTACTGAATTCAGGCTAGGAACTAAGTTTAGGTTTGTTTGTTAAAGCTATTAGGTGACACACAGCCACATTTGGGGTCATCCTGTTTATGGTGTACTCTCCCATTTCGGAAAACCAACTCTACTGTTTCTACGGTGCACTACTGTAGGCCTGCATTCCTCTGGGTAGACTTCCTGGTTGCCTAGAGGCACCTGGGTGCACTGGGTGGGGGTGGGGTGGAGGAATGGGGAGTCAGGAGTGGTGGAGGACTCCGGGGATTCTGCTGCCTGCCCTGCTGTCTATGCTATGCTTTCGGTGGCATCTATAAATTTAATGTGGCTTGGACTTCAGGCAGGCACGCTTCTCGGTAGCCTAAATATAGAATGTAAAGTATCCTATGTTTAATTTAAAAGATCATTAAATGGAACTTCATTTGAATATGTCCCCACGACTTCTAAGTTAATGAGGTCAAGTTCGCCTTCGAGCACCTCTCTAGGAAGATTGTGGGCAGATTTCTCTCCAATAAGGGAGATTTTTAGGCCAACCTAACTGACAGTGGTAAGGTGATTCTTCCAGTATTTAATTTTCTAATTTGTTCTTAAGGGATTTTTTTTTTCTTTGAAAAATTAGAGTATTGATAGCCATATGATGGTAATCACAAAACTCACCTGAGTGCAAAGGAAAAATTCAGATTCTCAACCTCCTATCCTCAGAGATTGCACGAAATTGACTTTAGGGTGACTCTGTACAAATCTATCTATCTATCTATCTATCTATCTATCTATCTATCTATCTATCATCTATCTATCTACCTGTCTGTCTGTCTATCATCTATCTTTATATATGTGTGTATGTGTATGAATATATAAAATATTACATACGTGTGTATATACGTATAATGTTTTATCACTCTCTCTGTATGTGTGTGTGTATTTTTAAGAGCTGTTGTCACCACAGGGCAAGATGACCTTGACCCTGCAATGACCCTCCCACTTCTGCCTTAGGCATGTACAACTTCAATCAGGTTAAAAAAAAAAACTGTATTAACGTATCTTTCTTTTACCCTAATTTAGGTAGAGCATTAGAATATTCTTTAAAAATTTAGGTGAGAAGGTCGTGTCTGGGGATTTTATCTGTTTTGGGTTGCCCTATAACTGATAATTAGTAAGGACATTGAACTTCAAAGTAAACATTCTGACAGAAAATAGAGCTTGCTAAAAATGTAAGAGGAAACATTATCTAACGTTGAAATGAGGCTTCTTTCCATTGCCTGTTTTTAAATGACAACTTTTATGAAATGCCTCACTAGAAAATTATCATAGGATAGCGAGATGACAGTCATTAATATTCTGGCCACAAATGCGATTCGTTTAGTAAACACCAGGCTCTGTGGACTGTGAAGTGCCTGATGTAATTGCATTCTGTAGTGAGGCTGTAGTGTTGGACCCCTGAGTGGCCGTGTGGGTCTCCCACTCAGGCATGGAAGAGAAACTTTAATGTCTGTGAAAGTTCCCCTCTTCCTTCTGTCCTATTTTATCAGACTTGTTCAGTTCTCTCCAGGATCAAAGAGGAAAGATCAGGGCAGTTTTCGATGTTGTCTCCTTTTTCACTTACGGTCCTAGCTGAACCAGAAAATATTCCGAGCTAGTTGGTGTGACGCAAACAGCACACACTTACTCCCTCACACAGATGCAGCGATATTCTCAGAGGGAAAGGGGAAAGTGTTGGGATAAAGTGGCGAGGGGGATACCTTTGGCAGGTCGTGCCACGCCGTGCCACTAAGCAATTACACCGTGCAATAGATCTAGTGTAAGAGGTTTATTGGGGGATCTGGGAGAGGGAAAGACTGTCCAGGAGTGAGAACTTGAGAGAGAGAGAAAGAAAGAGACAGACAGACAATGGATGGGCAGACAGTTGGTCAGACAGAAAAGAGACCAGGAGACACATGAGAGGAAAAGCTCTGGGGTGGCTCAGGCCGGGTGTACTTGGCTGGGGTAGGTGATGGCGTAAGCTTCTGCCACTAGGCTCTGATGGCAGGCCCATGGAAATGCCAGATTGCTATCAGAAGACGCAACGGCCACTTGGCTATCACCTCTTTGTCTTTGTTGCCTTTTGCATTTTCATCAAACTTTAGCCTTTGCTTTCATGGAAGACCGGATACATTCACTATTGTATCCACTCAAGGAAGGCTTTTTTCCACCAAGTGTATTTTTGTTTTTAGTTTCATTTGCTGCTTAGTTTTTGCTGAACACAAGATGGGAGTAGCACTGTGGTCCTGGGTAATAGAATAAAAATGAAAATGTTTTATAAAGCTGCCTTGTGCCTTTCTAGGAGGACAAGGACTCCTTGTCATGTATGAGCCTGTTGACTGAGTTGGACACAGGAGTGACTCCAGAAGACCCTATTATAGGTTTGGGAGCCCAGACAAGCCACTCAATTGTTATTTCGCAGGCATCCTGCTCTTCGAATGTATTAAACTGTATTGCTCATTAGAGACTTGCTGATAACACTTGTAACAAGCCAGAGGGAAGTAGGCCTTGCTGCCGCTTAATTTGGGGAAATTGATTAAGATGAATTTAAGATTATGCCCATCCTAGAGAAAAATGAAATAGCTCATTATGAAGAGAATGGACTGCTTGCTATTATGCTGATAGGGAGCAACTTAATGAGCAAATTTATGTGCTGTTGAAGCCAGCAGCTTCTTGGTATTTGCATTTTGTGTGGTGGTTTCAAAGGAAAAGAAAAATTAATCCATGATAAAGGGTGAGTGCATTTTAATATAGGCAGCTTAAAAAAGAAAATAGAATTGCTAACATTTTGATACATGTGTCTCCAGGTGGGGTTTTTCCGTGTGTGTGTGTGTGTGTGTGTGTGTGTGTGTGTGTGTGTGTGTGTAGTTTTTGGTAGTATATTTTATATAATGCTACATTTTTGGTAGTATATTTTATATAATGCTCTAAGTAATTGCTTCTTATTCACTACAAGGAAAAGTTTTCATACATAGAATTTGAATGTTTGCATAAAGCAACTTTTCTGCACTGTACTTGAACTGGCCTATGAGAATTGGACATTGAGTTTATTTAGGATGCCCTAATAATCTTGACTTCCCACCAAAGGTTTAATATATTTGTGGGAAAGTTTGCATTTCCACAGTTAAAGGAAAGCACTAGCTTACTTCTTTTCAAGAGCTAGCCGTTGGCAAAAAGCACAGGCCAAGGAGCTGTTTTTCTGGGAAAGGCTTTCTGGCTATTTTAGGGATGCTTTCCAAAGTTGCTTTCATATTTCAGGTCAGGGGATGAAAGTCCATATCCCAGTGTTCTCTCTAGGAAGTAGAGAAGGAATACGGGTTAGAAATGGACTGTAACTCCAAATCTATGTTGTGGTGCACAGTGACACGGTCTTAGCCGGGTGAAAGACTCTTTTATCAGTAATGTTCTTCATAGCTGTGATTGAGCAATGCCACGGGGAGAGAAACAGCCCATGAGAAATACATAAGACTGTGAAACGATAACGGTTTAACATCAAATTGCTTTGGAGAAAGGAATGACAGAATCGACCTTTTATCAGGCTTGACATCTTCTGATTACAGAGCTTGGTTTGCAAAGTTAGAAACAAATTTTGAGTAGAGGGAAGGATGGAGTTTTTAAATGAAAGTCTATTGTGAATAAAAGAGTGAATAGAAGAGTCTCTATTGTTCAACTCTCTGACCCAACTGTGTGTCTATCAGTTCAATTCAACTAAATGTACAGTTTTACAAGACAGTGGCCATTGCAGAAATGGGCACCGGGAAAGTGCCACTCATGCTTCTGTCCAGCTTGACTCTAAGTGAGGGTTTCATTAACACTGACCCTTTCATGATAAAAAAAAAAAAAAAAAGTTTTACTGGAAGAATACAGTGAAGAAGTGACATAAAGACCAACCAAGATCAGTGCAAAACCCACATCTAGATACAGTGTATTCAAATTGATAAAAGTAACACAGAGGAGAAAACTATTTAAAATTCCCATATAAAAAGATACTTTCTTTCAAAACAAGATTGACAGTTGACTTTTTGCAACAGAAATGCCAGATGCTGGGATTCAGAAGGATAATCAGTCTCTCTAAAGTGCTGGAAGGAGATGACTGTAGGAATACAGGAGGAAGAAAAGACAGCTCAGTAGGTAAAGAATTCGCCCAGCAAGCGTGAGGGCCTGGGTTTGAAACCCAGCACTCACGGAAGAGCTGAGCGGGACAGCCTGTGTTTGTAGCCCCAGCGCTGTGGAGACAGACAGGGGCTGCATTTGAGCTTGTTGCTCCGGGGGTTCAGTCAGAGACCCCATCTCAGGAAATTAGGGTGGAGCGCAACCGAGAAAGACATTTGACACTCAGCTCTGGCTTCCATAGGTATGAAAACACATGTACAAGCACACGTGTAAGCTCGCACACACACATGTGCAAAGCGCACACACGGATGCACACCACACACTTGCAGATGGACACGCACACACACGTGCACACACATGAGACAGCTACAGATTTTCATTTCTACATGTAGTGGAAATATCCCTGTGAAGCAACATGATGGGATTAGACAAACAAAACCAGGAGAACTCGTCTGTTGAAATGCTCTGCCTAAAAATAAAGGAATAAGCAAACAAACAAATAAAAGCCTTAAAGAATGTTTTGTGAGGAGAGGGGTGCCAGAAATGATCTTAGATGGAAAGACAATAATAAAGAAAGTTACCCCCAGTGGGGAGTAGCGGGGGCAAAGGGAATCCTGCTAAGCGTTGCTTCGAAAGTATAAACCTTGTGCTGTTTAAAAACACAGAGGAAGCCGAGCTGTGGTGGCGCACGCCTGCAATCCCAGCACTCAGGGAGGCAGAGGCAGGGGGATCTCTGTGAGTTCGAGGCCAGCCTGGTCTACAGAGTGAGTTCCAGGACAGCCAAGGCTACACAGAGAAACCCTGTGTTGAAAATAAAAAAAAACAAAACAAAACATGAATGCAGTGATAACACAGAAGACAGCACTGCATACTTGCATTGTCTGAGAAGCAGTGAGAGAATGGAAGCATCTCAAAATACCTAAGGTAAGCACGCACTCCCACTAAGGCAGAAAGCATCCAAGCCACTTAAAGCATTTGAGTGGCACTGGGGATGTGGCCCCACTGGCACAGGAGTACTTGCCTAGTATTCCAGGGAGCACTGAATTTCAGTGAGTCTGGGTTTGAGTCCCCAGCACTACATTAAACGGATGTGATAACTGTAACCCCAGCATGCGAGACAGACATAGGACGACCAGGAGTTTGTGGTCATCTGAGGCAACTTAGAAATTCAAAGGTCAGCCTGGGCTCTATGAGATCTTGTCTCAAAAAGAAGAGAAAAATAAATAGAAGAAAAACTGATTCCGAAGAATTAGAAGAAGGCAGAAACACAGCATGTAAGTAATCATCTTAGGTTATGTTTAATCCAAAATGATTCAGTAATGACAGTAGGCACACATGAATTCAGTAGTCCAATTAAAATGACAAATTATTACCATGTATGCAGAAAAAAAACCCAGAATCCTGTGATTTGCTTCTTACAAAGCATAAATATTACAAAACTCAGACAGCCAGAAAAAAAATTATAGAAAAACATACATTAATGCAAGTATAATCCAAAGATCTAAGTATTCTAAAATAAAAGTATTTTGAAGACAGTAATCCTAGCACAAATAAAGAGGTATTTCATAGTAAGGTCAACACATTATAGAAAGCACACACTAATACGAGCGCACATACACACACAAACTCAAAGTATTGCTTGGTTTCTAACACAACCTCTGAACGATAAAGAGAACAAAGTTTTAAAAATGAGCACAAATACAGACAAATGGAGAAGCATACTAAGAAAATTAGAGTGGTTGCCTTACATGCACCTATCCACCACTAAGACAAACAAAAGCGTTCTTCTCAAGCAAATGGGAAACTTGCCTAATGCAACGGATAACTGAGTCCATTTGATGCAGTCTACAATCGCAGGGCAATGAACCTCTGGGCGATGAACCTGGTCTGTGACAGAGGTCCTGGGCTGGGTTAACTGAGCTGGGAAGACACACCCTCATTATGGGCAGCAGTATTTCAGGCGCTGGCGTCCCGAGCTGAGTGAAGAGGATGAGGTGAAGGAGAGGGAGAGCAAAGCAAGCAGGGCCTGCGTCCTGAACGCCACAGGAAAGGAAAAACAAGCCGAGAGCTGGGATTCCCTTACACCACTTCCGGATTGCAGATGGATGCAACAGGACCTGGTCCCAGCTGCCATGGTTTCCCGGCAGGGCGGAATTTATCCATTCAAACCGCGAGCCAGACCGAACCCTTCCTCCTGTGAGCTGCTTCTGTCAGACATTATGTCACAACGATGAAGTAAAGTCACAGACACACCAGACTTCCTGTGTGCTGGGCTAGAAAGTTTTAACAGATTTCAGGAAAGGTTAGAGGCTTGTTTCTCTGATAAAAGTGGAATTAGGCTTTAAAACATGACAATATAGCCAAACAGTAGACAAATTTAGGAAGTTAGAAAATTTCAAATTCGGAAAACTGGGAGATTTCAGATTTCCCAATTTGAAATCTGTTTGGAAGGAAAAAAATTTAAAGTATAAACTAGACGAATACTTAAAACAGAAAATGATAGGATACAATATATAAAGATTTGTGCATACAGCATAATGAAAAAAGAAATATGCTCTCAAATGGTTATCTTAGGAAAAATATTTCAAGGTGAAAAGAGAAACATAAAAAAACACTTTAAAGTTATTTTTGGAAAACTAATGCAATATATAAAACGCTACCAATTTTAGGAGAAAATAGAAATGATTAATATCACCAATAAAAGGGCGTACCAACAGAGATACTACACACGGTTAAAACTGAAAGAAAACTATGACAATATGGGAGGTAATCTCGGAACATGGATTAACTATATACCTTTCTTTTTTTTAATTTTTTTTATTTTTTTTTAATTTTTCTTTTTAGTTACATTTTGTTAACTCTGTGTCCCAGCTGTATCCCGCTCCCTCATTCCCTCCCCAACCCCACACTCCCTCCCTGGTCTCCTCTCTGCCCCTTTCCAAGTCCACTGATAGGGGAGGACCTCCTCCCCTTTCATCTGACCCTGTTTTATCAGGTATCTTCAGGGCTGGCTGCAAAGTCCTCCTCTGTGGCCTAACAGACTGCTCCTCCCCTGGGGGGGGGTCAAAATAGCCTGCCCTTGAGATCCTGTTAGAAATAGTCCGTGTTCCCCTTACTTTGGAAAACTACTTGGTTACTGAGCTACCACGGGCCACATCCGAGCAGAAGTTCTAGGTTATATCCATAGATGGTCCTTGGTTGAGTGTCAGTCTCAGAAAAGACCCTGTGCCCAGATATATTTGGTCCTTGTAGAGCTCCTATCCTTTCCATATCATACTAACTTCCCTTCTTTCATATGATTCCCTGCACTCTGCCAAGGGTTTGGTTATGAGTCTTAGTGTCTGCTTTGAAACACTGCTAGGTAGAGTCTTTCAGATGCCTTTTGTGGTAGACTCCTGTCATAAGTTCAATGCACATCCCATTTGTCTTTCTAAATGAGGATTAATCACCTTCGCCTGTGTCCACTTTCTTGATTATCTTCTTTAGGTGTGTAGATTTCATTATGTTTATCATATCTTGTAGGTCTATATAAGCGAGTATATACCCAGTTTGTCTATGTGGTATTTTTACACAATGGAATACTACTCAGCAATCAAAAAGGAGGAAATCATGAAATTTGCAGGCAAGTGGTGGGATCTAGAAAAGATCATTCTGAGTGAAGTATCCCAGAAGGAGAAAGACAAACTGGGTATATACCTTTCTTAAAAACTCTTGCATCAAAAGAAATAGAAAACCTGGTGTAGAGACAGTAGCGGCTACATGTGGTTGATTTGTTCTGGAAGAAACTGGGTAGATTTGTAAGGCATGTGCATTTCAATTGCCTCAGACGACAGGTAGTAGAAGAATCTTCAAGACAGGGGACAGGAGCTAGAACTTAGCATTCTGGGAGGGGAAAGTGTCATCAAAACAATGTAGTATTACTCTGCAATGAAAAATAAGGAAATCATGAAATTTGCAGGTAAATGGTGGGACCTGGAAATGATCATCCTGAGTGAGCTGTCCCAGAAGCAGAAAGACACACACGGTATATACTCACTCATATAGACTTATAGGATAAACCTACTAAAATCTGTACATCTAAAGAAACTCAAGAGAGAGGACCCTGACTAAAACGCTCAATCCCCATCCCGAAAGGCAAAGAGGATGGACATCAGAAGAAGAAGAAAGCAGGAAACAACCTCGGAACCTGCCACAGAAGGCCTCTGAAAGACTCTGCCCTGCAGACTATCAAAACAGATGCTGAGACTTTATGGCCAACTGTTGGGCAGAGTGCATGGAATCTTATGTAAGAAGTGGGAAATAGTAGGTTATGGAGAGGATAGGAACCCCACAACGAGAGCAACAGAACCAGAAAATTTGAACACAGGGGTCTTCCCAGAGACCCATACTCCAACCAAGTACCAGGCATGGAGATAACCTAGAACCCCTGCACAGATGTAGCCCATGGCAGTTCAGTGTCCAAGTGGGTTACATAGTAATGGAAAGAGGGACTGCCTCTGACATAATCTGATTGGCCTGCTCTTTGATCACCTCCCCCTGAGGGGGGAGCAGCCTTACCACACCACAGAAGATGACAATGCAGCCACTTCTGATGTGATCTGATAGACTAAGATCAGAAGGAAGGAGAGGAGGACCTCCCCTATCAGTGGACTCGGGGAGGGGTATGTGTAAAGAAGGGGGAGGGAGGGTGGGACCGGGAGGGGAGGAGGGAGGGACTTATGGGGGGAAAATTTTATTTGGGAATAAAGTGTAATTAATAAAATAAAATTAAATTTAAAAAAAAATCTTTAAAAAAGGCTCATGTTGAGTGTAAATAGCGTGCTAATCAAGGTCAGGGTGGGCATAGCAGGTGCAGGCACGTAAGACTGGTCCTCAAGGACTGCCTTCTTTTACCCCTCTGTGTGCCCTCTGGGCTGGTGTCCTGCAGGTGAGCATTGTCTTTGTGCTCTCTGCTCGTCTGAGACTGTTTGCACGCCACTGGCTGGAGGCAGGAGTACAGGGGCTGATAGAAGGAAGAGCAAAGGGTGATGGAGCAGAAGTAAGGTGAAAACACAGCCTTGTCCTGTTTCCTTGCTTTTTGCCCTGCTGCCCCAGCACGGGCACTTGAACGCTGCTGTCCAGCCCCATGTGTCTCCCCCCTGTCAGGCCCAGTGCCTATCATGTGTTCTACATGTTAATTTCTGTTCTTTCCATGTTCACTTTCCTGAAAGTTAAAGTACCTTCTTCTTGGGCAAGGCTAAAATGGAAATGTTATTGCATGAGTTGCAGGGATGACAACAGACAGTTCTCCCAGAAGGCGCTGCCTGACAGTCAGATTGCTAGAGAGCACATGCTATTCATCATGGGAAGACAGAAAGTGGTAGCTGACAATTGCACTACTATATTGTGGATACAAACTTCCAAACAGGTGGCACAAAATCACAGAGAACAGGAAGACCTGCAAGGACCATCTTATTTATTGTGACCTCCTTTTGCTGTTGTTGAGATAAAACATTCTGGCAAAACAAACCTAAGGGAGAAAGCATTTATTCAGGCTCACAGTTCAGGATGTATTCCATCATGGCGGGAAAGTCATGGTGGTGGGAGCTTGAAGCAGTTGTCACATCGCATCTGTATGCTAAGAGGCAAGAAGTGACAGATGCAAACTGCTCAGCCCACTTTCTCTATTTTATACAGCTCGGGACTCACACACACCCTAGGAAGTGGCTCTACTCACAGTTAAGATAGTTTTGTCTACATCAATCATGATAGTCAAGATAATCCCCTGCAAGTAAGCTCAGAGTCCTGGCAAGAAAGCCAGGTGGTTCTGAATGAGCTAGAGCTGACAAATAGCTATCACCAGCAGGAATGCAGAGCACAAACAATTTCAAACCCGAGTTGGTTTGAAAGATTTGGTGAAGGATTTCAGTTGGTCATTTTGAAAATTCTGGCTTTTATTAAAGAAATACATTCAGAAAACTGGAGAAATTTCTGAGGGAAGAAAATACTGTTTATTCATGTCCCTAAAGTTGTATTGAAAGCAGAGGAAGTGTTGGAAAGATGGCTTGGACATTAAGAGCACTTGCAGCTCTTCCAGAAGAACAGAGTCTACTTCCCAGCACCCATAACTTCATTTCCAGGAAATCTAATACCCTCTTCTGGTCTCTACAGATACCTGAACATGTATGGCATGCACACACATACAAAGACACCCACATACACACATACATATATATATATATATATACACATATGAACACATGAACACACATACACAGAAATAAAAATAAAACAATAATACAAATTGGCCAATGTGTGATGTTATAGAGCCAGCCATGCTGAAAGAAGGTGATAAATTGTCACTTCACCAATTTCGTTGACACGCTTTTCCTTTGAAAATTTGGTTTGGCTCAGTAGTTATTTGATAGGGGCTATGTTCAAAGAAGTAATTTTAAAGTCTCAGAAATAAAAAGAGGAGGGCCAAAGGCCTTGGATGCTCCTTAGAACTCCCTGACCTCAACCAGCCTTCTCTCCTGTTTCTGCAAGGGTTCTTGTGGAGGACAATTGCTCTTATCCAGTGTCAAGCTGAGGTCTTTTGAGTAGCTGCTGGGTTTCTAACTAGCGTCTCCTCAAATTTCTTCTGTTTATAATTCCCTTACTCTCCAAGAGGAAAACAGCTGGCCAATCGTCAGCTGGAAACGTCATGAGCATGGGGTAAATAAACTGTGAGGACATGCTCAGCCTCTGTGTAGCTGGTTGGCACGAAGCTGCTCTACCACCTGCAAGTGTTTTGTTGGACTGAGACGTTTGCTGACCTGAGAAAAACAGGGTTCAGAGAGTCCATTTTCTTTTTCCTGATGAAGAAACTTAGTGGTAAAGGATATCAGTCAATCATTGTAAAAATTCCAGTGCTTTATCCAAAGCCTGTAATATTTCAGGTATGATGCGATTTGTGGGGATGTTTAAAGAAATATTCTCCAGCCCGAATATCAAGATCTTACAAGGTTAGCTCTTACCTCTTAGGGCCCTGGAGAGAACCAAAACATAAATCTTATAACACAGAAATATGCTTGATTTTGCTTTGCTTAGCCCAATACGTCCTTAAAATGTTTTGTTTTGTTTTGTTTTGTTTTGTTTTGTTTTGTTTTGACCATAAGAGGCCTCTCATTCTGGAATATTAATTGTATCACATAGGCCTGTAGGAAGAATGCCTTCTTGTGTTTTCTAGACTCTGGAGCCCCGCATCCCTTGATTAACAGAACCCCTCACCTCCCTTCAAAGCCCGCAGAGCAGCATCTTGCAACCCACTTCTACTGTGCACCTCTCTATCTGACCAAAGTCAGCAAAGATTCCCTCCTTCTGCTGACACATGTATTTATAGCTTGGGCCTACTTGGCTAATTCAAGGTAACCATACTTTAAAGTCTGAGTCCTTAGTTAACATTTGGTAAATCTTGTTGCCATGAAGGTGCTTGGAGCCTGGATGGGTCATCTTTACAGAGTCATTATCTTGCTATCATGGTCAGTGATGGCTCTGATAAGGCTAAGGACACACACACAAACACACACACACAGACACACAGACACACACACACACACACACACACACTTCAATGTTCAGAAGCAAGGGCTTGGCTTCTCCAGGATTTCTTGGTTCCTAAGCCAGCACTTTGCCAGTCATGGACTGTAGCTAGTCTCTGCCTCTGTAGCTCGTGATCAAGGCACTGAATTGATTGAGGACTGGCTGCTCTTCAGCTCTTCCAATGTTGCCCATGCCCCTAGGTGATTTAACCTTTTTCACAGTTATTAAAAAGCGGCTTTTCTCCTCTTCACCATTTATCTGAAGATTTGTGTTGACATAAAGGAGCAGACTTCCTAGCACATCCACCAAATCTTGTTTCTGCCAGCTCTTACCTTTCTTTTCTTCACACTTGATTTCAAACGTGGCATAGAACTATATTCCAGAATTCCAAACCACATTCTAAATCTCATTTTTTTATGCCTACAATTAAGCATAGCTACCCACCCTACCTCCTAACAAGGAAAATTTCTCGACAGAAAATGCAAACTTTCACAGAAAAACACAACTGGACACAATGCAGGGATCAAGAGACTGTGGGGCATCCAGCCCCAGTGAATACATCTGCATCACAGCTCCTACACATGTGGTCCAGGGGACATTGCGGAAGAGGAAGAAGACAGATTGTAAGAGCCAAAACAGCAGGCAGTCTGCTATGAGAGAGCTTCTCCCGGAAATGGCCTCATCAATGACCCTGGAACAATGACAACATCTGGAAACATGATAACTCGGAAGGGGGGCAATTTTGTGATATCTCACCCCTACAGGAAGAACCATAGGCCACTAATGACTGCTAAGAGGAAGGAAAATTAGCCTCCCCAGGGATGAACCCCCTGATCGGTTGTCCAATACAAAAGTGGTCATTCTTGAAACCATATATACATGAACAACAAAAATAGACTCAACAGGTGTATTTACATGTTTCTATTTATAGATCCATATGCATGAAACAATAATAAAGAAAAAAGACTATCAATTTGGGAGGAACATGGGAGGAGCTAGAGGGAGGAAAAGGAAGGGGGAGAGCGATGTAATGCTATTTTAACAAAAGTTAATTAAAAAAAAAGATATGCAGTATTCCTCATCTCTTCCCTTCAGCTGTACTACCTATGTAATATATACAGGAGAAATAGGTCCCAAATCAGTTCTTTAACCAACGTATTCTGTGTTTTATAGAAGAAATCATTGAGAAGGCTCAGGACTTCTCAGGACTTCTCTGTCCTCTTTCAAAGCTGTCCCTGTGTTTCAGCCTATCTCGTGGGTAATCTCTCCCACTGAAGTAAGTGTTTCTTAATAAAATATAACCCACCGTTTGAGACGACATATCAGATCTCCATAATTTCATGAATACGAAAACTGATACTTTCATGAAGCATGAATGGCTTACACAACATCGGTGGCTGCTTAGCCCCAAATCCAGGATTTGATGTATTGAGTTTCAAATTTAATTTTATCTCAGTATTTTCAATTACCCCTTTGTTAAAAATGTAAAAAGCAAAATGATTTTTGAATGTCAGTCTCTTGGGTAGTTTTTTTTTTTTTTTCAATCTTAGTCCTGTGCTACTATTTTTTGCCAGGAAAAGTACCACTCGAGGGCCGAGCATTGATGTGTAGTTTCTGAACCCCACATCACTCTTCTTGACAAGCAGAGATCAGCTGCTCTTTGTCTTTCTTACAACGTTCACTCTTCTTTCACTTCCTCCCCATATTCAGGTCTCTATCCTGTTGCAGCATCTAACGCTCCCTCCCCAGGCCTCCATGCTTTTTCCTGCGTGGGAATGCTTAAGTTGCACGGCCACAGTTTTCCTTGGATCTCTGAGTCTTCAGATGATTCATTCATTTCCTTCCGTCCCCACTATATTTCCCCCTCTGTACACATCACAGTTTTCTATCAGCTCAGGTAGGGAGTTAGAGTTACCAAAAGATGGCTGACCTGCGTGTTTATTTCTGTGGCATCTTCCTTCAGCAATTAAAGCCTTGCGATAGGCTGAGATCTGGCATCTTCATTACACGGCTAATGACAAGCAGAGGTGGGGCAAGGAGAAAATGTGACAAGCTGGGAAGGTGGTATTTCGCTGGTTATTACGAACTGGCAACCAGACTACAAAGACAGACTAGACATGCCCAGCCATTTCTTTTTATCATTTGGGTACCAAAGAAAACGTACTTTGGGAGCATCAGTAGGTACACCTGACTTATCAAGAAATTCATCCAGATTAAAAAATGTACCTGAGGGGGGCCAAGATGGCGGCACCGGGAGAACACCGTGTCTGAGAAGCGGGACAACACACTCCGTGCAGCGACCAGGAAACTGAACTCTGGGCCCTAAAACAACAGTGATCGATCGTGTTTCCCAGGTGAGGGGAGGCTCCCACGGCGTGGGAATCGGTCGGGTCCACTCTCGGCTGCCCAGCCAGGCTTTTGGTCTCCGGGCTAGTGCAGCAAGCCTGCTTGTCACGATCACTTTCCCAGGCTGATTGGTGGGCACAAGGGTGCCTGAGGCTGAGAGTCCCAGTCGCAAAAAAACCCCACGGGGAAGCAAAGTTGCCAGACTGGTCACGGGTCACCCAGTCTTTCCCTGGAAGGTCTCTCCAACCACGGGTACCTGCCGCCATCACAATTGAGCTCCCGCTGCGCACGGATTACAGCTGTGCAGCTGCACGCCCAGCTCAAAATCCCTACTCCCTCTTCGGAGGAGGCAGGAGGTGTCCAGCAGAATCTGCCACAGACCACATTGTCTGTACCCCAACCCGAGATCAGGGCTGAGAAAACCCAATCCTTTCGGGCACTCCCCCAAACGCCGCCATAACCCTGCCGCAGTGGAGTGGAAGGATAAAGAGGCACACAGTGGCTTCACAGTGCCGGAACTCCAGTGCTGCCGGCCGCTCCTAGCAAACAAACTACAGCTCGGGATCTGGGACTGTGGTCATTCTACACATCCTGAGATTCTCCTGGGTCCAGCGCAATAAGGTCTAGCAGCAAGTTCTATCACCGGCGCCCCCCCCACCCCTGGCAGAGAAATGCTGTCTCAGGGCTCAGGATCCAACTGAGAAGCCCCAACCCCTGCTGGCACTCCCCTGAGAGCATCTCCATAAACTTGCCCTAGCAGAGGGGAAGATCAGAGGGGAAGGACAGAGAGGCAGCCTGCCAAGGACACAGCACCCTCTCTCCAGCGGCCCCTAGCAGAGAAACCCAAGCTCTGGATCTGAAGACACTCAACCCTACCCGGTACTCTCTTGGGATCAGCAAACATAGATTCTACCGCTAGGCTGCTTCTGGCAGAGAGATCTGGGCCCAGGATCTGGGATTGAGTACACTCATCCTAACTCTTTCCCAAGCCACCCAGGGACCAGTCAACATAATCCCTCCTGGCATAGGGAAAGGACAAAGAGGCAGCACACAGGAAAGGTGGACACCGAGTTCTGCGGCCACAGTATCACAGAGCTGACTGTTAGCCTACTCGTGCACTTCCGAAGCAGGACCAAAACAGAGAGTAGTGAGCAAAGGGAACCCCTGTGCATTCCAACTGGTCCTGTAAGAGAGTGAGTGAGCCTTCTAGGGAGAGATTGCCCCAGACCCAGGGCCTCTCCACAGAAGCAACCAGACGAGATCCCTGCTACCCACACCCCTAGTGTGGGCATCATAGGGATTCTTGGGATAGCGACCCCAACATTGAAGCCTCTGCCTTGAGGGTCCACCAGGGTAATCCAGGCAAACAATCCCTGGATCTCAGTCAGAACTTCGTAATAGTGGCTTGCAGGCCACTGCAATAGTCAGAGAATCCTCGAATGCACACTGTGCCCGCTAAAAGCGCACGCGAATAGCGCCAGCGTCACATTCTTTACTTAGGCAAAACTGAAAACACAGTGCACACTCCCAAAGCAGTGAACCTCTCTCATCTTCCTGAAAAAACAGTCCAGAAAACAGAAAGAGAGGATCATAGCCCAAACTACAATCTCGAGGAACAACCAGTGAGGATTATAAATAACCAGATGGCTAGAGGCAGATGTAAGAACACTCCCAACAAAAATCAGGACATAATGACCTCACCAGCAACCCCACAAAAACATGGACACTTCAATTCACTAGATATACAAGAAAGCGACCTCAAAACTATGTTTCTCCAGCTATTAGAGGCCCATAAGGATGAAATGAACAAAGCCCCCAGAGAAATAACCAAAGAAATCAAGACTAACCAAGAGGAAACAAATCGTGCTCTCAGAGAAATGAACACGAAAATTGAGGCAAACAGAGAAGAAATGCACAAAGCTCTCAAAGAAATGTCCACACAAATGAAGGCAAATAAAGAAGAAATAAACAAAGCTCTCATAGAAATACAGGCAATTATACCCAAAGAAGTAGAGGCACAATTAGTGATACATAGAGAGGAAACGGACAAAAAAATAGAAGCTATCATTGAAAAGCAGGAGTCCACATTCAAACAGATGAAGGAAATGGTGCAAGACATGAAAACAGAATTAGAATCAATAAAGAAAACACAAATAGAGAAAAACCAGGAGCTGGAGAACATAGAGAAAAGATCAGGAAATACAAAGGTAAACATCACCAACAGAATACAAGAGATGGAAGAAAGAATCTCAGGAGCCGAAAATACACTTGCGGAAATTGACACGTCTCTCAAAGAAAAAATAAAATCAGAAAAGTTCCAAACACAAAACATCCAAGAAATCAAGGACACCATGAAAAGACAAAACCTAAGAATAATAGGAGTAGAAGAAAAAGAAGACATCAGGCTCAAAGGTCCGGAAAATATTTTCAAGAAAATTATACAAGAAAACTTTCCCAACTTAAAGAAGGAGATGGCCATAAACATACAAGAGGCTTACAGAACACCAAGTAGACTAGACCAGAAAAGAAATTCTTCATGTCATATCATAGTCAAAACACTGAACCTACAAAACAAAGAAAATATTCTAAAAGCAGCAAGGGAAAAAGGCCAAGCAACATATGAAGGTAGACCTATCAGAATCACACCATATTTCTCAACAGAAACTATGAAAGCCAGAAGGGCCTGGACAGAAATCATACAGTCCTTAAGGGACCACAGATTCCATCCCAGACTACTATACCCAGCAAAACTTTCAATCAACATAGACAGAGAATTCAAGATATTCCAAGACAAAACCAAATTTAAACAATATCTATATAGTAACCCAGCTCTACAGAAGTTACTAGAAGGGAAACTCCAAACCAAAGAAAACAACGACATCGAAGGAAACAGAGGAAATAGATAACTACACAACAAAAAAACCAAAAGAAGACAAGCAATGAAACTCAGTGACACCACCAACACCACAACTAAAGTAAGTAACAATTGTTGGTCACTAGTTTCTATCAACATCAACAAACTCAACTCCCCAATAAAAAGACATAGACTAAATTTATAGCACTAAGTGACTGCAAGAAGAAATTAGTAACATCACATACAAACAACTTAATGGCCCAACTGAAAACCCTAGAAAAAAAAGAAGCAGATGCACCCAAGAGGAGCAAAAGGCTGGAAATAATCAAACTCAGGGCTGAAATCAATCAATTAGAAACAAATAAAACTATTCAAAGAATCAATGAAACAAAAAGCTGGTTCTTTGAGAAAATCAACAAGATAGACAAACCCTTACCCAAACTAACTAAAAAGCAGAGAGAATCTATCCAAATCAACAAAATCAGAGATGAAAAGGGTGACATAAACTACAGACACAGAGGAAATTCAAACAATCATTAGGTCATACTACAAAAGCCTATATGCCACAAAATTTGAAAACCTAAATGAAATGGACAATTTTCTTGATAGATTCCATCTTCCAACATTAAGTCAAGATCAGGTAGAAAGACTGAACAGCCCTATATCCCCCAAGGAAATTGAAGCAGTCATTCACAGTCTCCCCTCCAAAAAAAGCCCTGGGCCAGATGGTTTCAGCGCAGAATTCTACCAGACCTTCAAAGAAGTGCTCACACCAATTCTCCTCAAACTATTCCACTAAATAGAAACAGAAGGTACATTACCAAACTCCTTCTATGAAGCAGCAGTCACCGTGATACCTAAACCACACAAAGATCCAACAAAAAAGAGAACTTCAGACCTATCTCTCTTATGAACATTGACGCAAAAATACTTAATAAAATACTTGCAAACCTAATCCAAGAACACATCAAAGATATCATCCACCATGACCAAGTAGGCTTCATCCCAGGCATGCAAGGGTGCTTCAACATACGGAAATCCATCAATGTAATCCACCACATATACAAACTGAAGGAGAAAAACCACATGATCATCTCCTTAGATGCTGAAAAAGCATTTGACAAAGTCCAACACACATTCATGTTTAAAGTATTAGAGAGATCAGGGATACAAGGCACATACCTAAACATAGTAAAGGCAATATACAGCAAGCCTATAGCCAACATCAAACTCAATGGAGAGAAACTTAATCAATCCCACTGAAATCAGGGACAAGACAAGGCTGCCCACTCTCTCCCTACCTCTTCAACATAGTACTTGAAGTCATAGCCAGAGCAATAAGACAACTAAAGGAGATCAAGGGGATACAAATCGGAAAGGAAGAGGTCAAAGTGTCACTATTCACAGATGATATGATAGTATATATGAGTTACCACAAAAATTCAACCAGAGAACTCCTCCAGCTGATAAACACCTTCAGCAAAGTGGCAGGATACAAAATCAACTCAAAAAAATCAGAAGCCCTCCTGTATACCAAAGACAAAAGGGCTGAGAAGAAATTAGGGAAACAACACCCTTCACAATAGCCACTAAAAACATAAGGTACCTTGGGGTGACACTAACCAAGCAAGTGAAAGACCTATTTGAGAAAAACTTCAGGTCTTTGAAGAAAGAAATTGAGGAAGATATCAGAAGATGGAAAGACCTCCCGTGCTCATGGATTGGTAGGATTAACATTGTGAAAATGGCCACCCTGCCAAAAGCAATGTACAGATTCAATGCAATTCCCATCAAAATACCAACTCAATTCTTTTCAGACCTTGAAAAAAAGATTCTCAGCTTCATATGGAGAAACAAAAACCCAGAATCTCCAAAACAATCCTGTACAACAACAGATCATCTGGCAGTATCTCTATCCCCGATCTCTAGTTGTACTACAGAGCAATAGTAATAAAAACTGCATGGTACTGGCATAAAAACAGAAAGGAGGATCAATGGAACCTCATAGAAGACCCAGAAATAAACCCACACACCTATGAATACTCGATTTTTGACAAAGAAGCCAAAACCATTCAATGGAAAAAAGACAGCATCTTCAACAAATGGTGCTGGTCCAACTGGATGTCCACATGCAGAAAAATGAAAATAGATCTACATTTATCACCCTGCACAAAACTAAAGTCCAAGTGGATCAAAGACCTCAACATAAAATCAGATACTCTAAATCTGTTAAAAGAAAAAGTGGGGAATATCCTAGAACTCATTGGCACAGGAGACAACTTCCTGAACAGAACACCAACAGCACAGGCTCTAAGAGCAACAATTAATAAATGGGACCTCATGAAACTGAAAAGCTTCTGTAAAGCAAAGGACACTGTCATCAAAACAAAACGCCTGCCTACAGATTGGGAAATAAACTTCACTAACCCTTTATCTGACAGAGGACTAATATCGAGTATATACAAAGAACTAAAGAAGCTGAAAAGCAGCAAACCAAGTAATCCAATTAAAAAATGGGGAACAGAGCTAAAGAGAGAATTCTCGACAGAGGAATATTGAATGGCAGAGAAACACTTAGATAAATGCTCATCCTCATTAGCCATCAGGGAAATGCAAATCAAAACGACCCTGAGATATCACCTTACACCCATCAGAAAGGCCAAGATGAAAAACTCAAGGGACAACACATGCTGGAGAGGTTGTGGAGAAAGCAGAACCCTCCTCCACTGCTGGTGGGAATGTAAACTGATACAACCACTCTGGAAATCTATCTGGCGCTTTCTAAGACAATTAGGAATAGTGCTTCCTCAAGACCCAGCTATACCAGTGCTAGGTATATACCCAAACTTTGCTCAAGTACACAAAAGGGATACTTGCTCAACCATGTTCATAGCAGCTTTATTTGTAATAGCCAGAACCTGGAAACAACCCAGATGTCCATCAACGGAGGAATGGGTACAGAAATTATGGTATTTTTACACAATGGAATACTACTCAGCAATCAAAAAGGAGGAAATCATGAAATTTGCAGGCAAATGGTGGGATCTAGAAAAGATCATCCTGAGTGAAATATCCCAGAAGGAGAAAGACAAACATGGTATATACTCACTTATATAGACCTATAAGATATGATATACATAATGAAATATACACACCTAAAAAAGATAATCAAGAGAGCGGACATGGGGTAAGATGATCAATCCTCATTTAGAAAGACAGATGGGATGCGCATTGAACATATGACAGGAGTCTACTGAGAGAATTTGAAAGACTCTAACTAGCAGTGTTTTCAAAACAAAGACTCATGACAAAACCTTTGGCAGAGTACAGGGAATCATAAGAAAGAAGGGGAGTTAGTCTGATGAGGAAAGGATAGGAGCTCCACAAGGACCAAATATATCTGGGCACAGGGTCTTTTCTGAAACTGACAGGCAACCAAGGACCATGTATGAATATAACCTAGAACCTCTGCTCAGATGTAGCCTGTGGTAGCTCAGTAACCAATTGGTTTCCCATAGTGAGGGGAACAAGGACTATTTCTAACAGGAACTCAATGACTGGCTCTTTGGCCTCCCCACCCCCCAAGGGAGGAGCAGTCCTGTTAGGCCACAGAGGAGAGCTTTGCAGCCAGTCCTGAAGATACCTGATAAAACAGGATCAGATGAATGGGGAGGAGGTCCCCCCTATTAGTGGACTTGGAATGGGGCACGGTGGAGAGGAGGGAGGGAGGGAGGGAGGAACTGGGAGGGAATGAGGGATCGGGACACGGCTGGGATACAGAGTGAATAAAATGTAACTGATAAGAAAAAAATAAAATTCAAAAAAAAATTTAAAAAAAAAAAAGAAATTCATCCAGTCCTCTAGCTGGCACACATTGAACAGAGTGGTCTCAGACCACACATGAGAACATATTAATATGTAGGCAGGTTCCAATGCTTCAAGAACACTGCCACCTGAAAGAACAGTAATGGTGGCAGCAGTATTCTCAGAGTGGACTGTTCTTCATCCTTCCTTAGGGTCTCCTTTGTGTAGCAGGAATAGGTAAAGAGGACATTTAATGTTGTTTCAGGTTTAAGTGATGAGAAATGTTTTAGTACATTTCAGTGCTGATGGGAAAGATTCCATGGCAAGTAGGATATTTGAGGTGGAGGAGCGAAGATAATTGTAGTAGCAGGGCCATTATGTTTCAGGGCAGATTTTTCCTCCAGTCCTTAGGTGCCAGAATGATGACTAATGAGACTCATTACATAGTATACAAATACCTAGGCTGTACAGCTAGGCTCTTCTCTTGCTAGCTCGTAACTTAAATTAACCCGTTATACTAATCTAAGTTCTGGCACATGAGCGCAGGTACGATACATACATTCTGCTCACATCTTGGAGGCTCATTCCCGTGAGCCTGGCTCAATTCTAGTATCCTTTCTGCCTGCTGGAAGTCCCACCTATTTCCTACCTGAGCCATAGGCTATAGGGTTTTGTTGTTGTTGTTTTTAATAGACAGGTATTGCATCCAAACAAGAGATTCCTTCTACTTTCTAAAACAAGAGCCTTTAAGAGCCTTTCCTTGTGTAGGACAGCAAGAGATTGGCAGAAAGGGGAGCTTGGGAAAAAGAACATCCTTTTCCCCAAGGAAAGAGACAAGATGGGAAAAGGACTGGTTATGTGTGTGTGTGGCTCTACAAATGGCGTGTGAAGAAGCAGCTGGTTCCCTTGGAGGGCTCTATCTGCTTTGTGAAGTGGGAGTTGATGCCTTCTTCCTTCAGTTTTGGAGGATTTAGTGAGGTTGGAGGACTGAGGACAGTAGAGGAAATATGGAATCCCTACATGGCGACAGGAAAAAGCTGATTCAAACCTGGGCAGGATTCCTCGATAGTGATTTGCATGAACACCGATTGTGAACAAGGAAGAGCCAACTATCTGCCCTCTTGGTCTCCACAAGGATGCTGCGCAGTCATGCCTGGGTGGTTGTATTGTCTGAGACAGGCAGAAATATAACGAAAGGGAATGAGAGCAAGGAGGAGAAGAGACTGCTGTCTCCCTGAAACACCTAGAAGGAAATAGGAAGTAAAATAAGGGAGGCAGTACAGAAGAAACTTCAATGTCATGAGTCAGTGGGATGTAGCAACTTGAAAAGCTCATCCAGAGAACCCCAAGAACTGCAGTTACAATACCTGAATGAGCCATCTAAAAGGATATAATTTGCGAGGTGTCTTGACTTTGGTGGTGGAACACCACGTGTTCTGAGTGATAGAAAGGTCCCTAGAAGGATAGTGAAAACATATGACCAACATTTGGCATGGCTCGGTCTTTGGAGAGGAAGAGACCAGGGATGCTGAGGAGGTCGATGTAGAGAGTATAGAGAGGTCACCCAGGCAGGGAAATGCAGACAAAGATTAGACAGTGATAACAAAGGGAACCGAGAAAGTTAAAGGTGGCCTGGCAGTGGTGATGCAGGCCGTAAATCCCAGCAACTTGGGAGGCAGAGGTCAATAGATGGATTGCTGAGTTTGAGGCCAGCCTGATCTACAGAGTGAGTGCCAAGACAGCCAAGGCTACACAGAGAAACCCTGTCTTGAAAAACAAAACAAAAAGAAAGGCAGAATCAGAAGCCTGTTTTTTGTTCTGGTTTTTTTTTTTTTTTTAAACATGTTACAGTTGTTAAAAGTTAAGGGGTTTTTGTTTTTAACAAGAATGTCAAGAGCTGAGGTATGGAAAGGCAAAACATTCCTTTGGCTTCCAGACTTGGGGAGGTGTCATCAGGAGAGCCATCTATGTTCAAAATGGGAGCAGTCATACCTACACTTTACAGTAACCATGACTTAGTAAACTAGTGTATGCGTGGAAATGCCTGCCATGCGTTAAAAAAAAATGACTTTGTATATTTGAAAACAATATAATTTACCACATACCGGACACTGCCAAATGAATTTTGTGTGTTGCCTTCCCCACCCCACCCATACCCTGTGGGCTGTGAGCTGCACCCGCCAGGGCCTCATGTATGTAGAAACTCTCTACTACAGCCGAATGCCAACCACAATCTCATAGTCAGGTTCCATTACTTAGAATCTGTATTTGTAAGTGGAGATGCTGGTCAAGACCTCCCACAGGTCTTCCAGCCTGGACATGGCAGACATGAGCACACTCAGCCTTGATGGGCATAGCCCTCACTTTTTTAAGAAATTTATTTATTTTTATATTAATCACAGGTTATTTACTTTTTATCCCAGCCGTAGCCCCCTTACTCATTCCCTTCCAATCCCACCCTTCCTCCTTCATCTTCTCCCTGCCCCTTTCCAAGTCCACTAATAGGGGAGGACCTCCTCCCCTTCCACCTGACTCTAGCTTATCAAGTCTCTTCAGGACTGACTGCAATGTCCTCTTCTGTGGCCTAGCAAGGTTGCTCCTCCCTCAGGGGGTGGGGAAGCGGCAAAGAGCTTGCCGTTTAGTTCATGTCAGAAATAGTCCCTGTTCCCATTATTAGAGAACCCATTTGGACACTGAGCTACCATGGGCTATATCTGAGCAGGGGTTCTAGGTTATATCCATACATGGTCCTTGGTGGAGTGTCAGTCTCATGAAAGACCCCTGCGCCCTGATATATTTGGTCCTTGTGGAGCTTCTGTCCTCTCCAGGTCTTACTAACTCCCCTTCTTTCATATGATTCCCTGCACTTTGCTGAAGGTTTAGTTATGAGTCTTAATATCTGCTTTGATACACTGCTAGGTAGAGTCTTTCAGAGGCCCTCTGTGGTAGACCTCTGTCCTGTTACTTGTTTTCTTCTACATCAAATGTCCATCCCATTTGTATTTCTAAGTGAGGATTGGTTATCTTACCCCAGTTCTCTTTCTTGTTTATCTTCTTTAGATGTATAGATTTCAGTTTATTTATCCTATCTTATAGGCCTATATAATGAGTATATACTGAGTGTCTTTCTGCTTTTGGGATACCTCACTCAGGATGATCGTTTCTAGGTCCCACCATTTGCCTGAAAATTTCATGATTTCCTTGTTTTTAATTGCTGAGTGGTATTCCGTTGTGTAAAAGTACCACAATCTCTGTATCCATTCCTCAGCTGAGGGACATCTGGGTTTTTTCCAGGTTCTGGCTATTACGAATAAAGCTGCTATAAACATGGTTGAGCAAATGTCCTTGTTGTGTACTTGAGCATCTTTTGGATATATGCCTAACAGTGGTATAGCTGGATCTTGAGGAATCACCATTCCTATTTGTCTGAGAAAACTCCAGATTGATTTCCAAAGTGGTTGTACAAGTTTGCATTCCCATCAGCAATGGAGGAGGGATCCCCTTTCTCCACAATCTCTCCAGCATGTGTTGTCACTTGAGTTTTTGATCTTAGCCATTCTAATAGGTGTTAGGTGAAATCTCAGGGTTGTTTTGATTTGCATCTCCCTGATGGCTAAGGGCGTTCAGCATTTCTTTAAGTGTTTTTCTGCCATTCCACAATCCTCTACAGAGAGTTCTCTTTTTAACTCTGTGCCCCATTTTTTAATTGGATTACTTGATTTGTTGCTTTTTAATTTCTTGAGTTCTTTATATATACTGGATATCAGCCCTCTGTCAGATGTAGGGTTGGTGAAGATCCTTTCCCAGTCTGTAGACTGTCGTTTTGTTTTGATGACAGTGTCTTTTGCTTTACAGAAGCTTTTCAGTTTCATGAGGTCCCATTTATTTATTGTTGATCTTGGAGCCTGTGCTACTAGTGTTCTGTTCAGGAAGTAGTCTCCTGTGCCGATGAGTTCTAGGGTCTTCCCTACTTTTTCTTCTAACTGATTAAATGTGTCTGGTTTTATGTTGAGGTCTTTGATTCACTTAGATTTTAGTTTTGTGCAGGGTGATAAATATGGGTCTATTTTCATTCTTCTACATATGGACATCCAGTTGGACCAGCACCATTTGTTGAAGATGCTGTCTTTTTTCCATTGAATGGTTTTGGCTTCTTTGTCAAAAATCAAGTATTCATAGATGTGTGGGTTTGCTTCTGGCTCTTTTATTCAGTTCCATTGATCCTCCTTTCTGTTTCTATGCCAATACCATGCAGTTTTTATTACTATTGCTCTATAGTACAGCTGAGATCAGGGATGGAGATACCTCCAGATGATCTGTTGTTGTACAGGATTGTTTTGGGAATTCTAGGGTTTTTTGTTTCTCCATATGAAGTGGAGAATTTTTCTTTCAAGGTTTGTAAGAAATTGTGTTGGTATTTTGATGGGAATTGCATTGAATCTGTAGATTGCTTTTGGTAGAATGGCCATTTTCACCATGTTAATCTTATCAATCCATGAGCACAGGAGATCTTTCCATCTTCTGATATCTTCTTCAATTTCTTTCTTAATAGACTTGAAGTTTTTCTCAAACAGGTCTTTCACTTGCTTGGTTAGAGCCACCCCAAGGCACTTTATGTTATTAGTGGCTATTGTGAAGGGTGTTGTTTCCCTAATTTCTTTTTCGGCCCTTTTGTCTTTGGTATACAGGAGGGCTTCTGATTTTTTTGAGTTGATTTTGTATCCAGCCACTTTGCTGAAGGTGTTTATCAGTTGAAGGCGTTCTCTGGTTGAATTTTTGGGGTCGCTCATGTATACTCTCATATCATCTGCAAACAGTGATATTTTGACTTCTTCCTTTCCAATTTGTATCCCCTTGATCCCCTTTAGTTGTCTTATTGCTCTGGCTAGGACTTCAAGTACTATGTTGAAGAGATATGGAGACAATGGAGCCCTCACTTTTAAGTCTTGCTGTGCATGTAGGAGCTGTGTTTTTTATGGCTTTGTTTTGAAACTGTTACCGAAATTCACTGTGAATGAATACAAGGTGGAAATTAAAAAATGATCATTTGAACTGAGACTAAATTAAGTCAGGATTTAAGCAAAGCAAGTTGGGGGTGCATCAAAGATCTTAAATGTGTAATGTTTATGCTATTTCCAGCATGATAATCTCACCACTTTGTAGATCTCACTTGTAAGACCAAGAAAGGAGAAAACCAGTCAATAACTGTGGAGTCTGGTGTGTCAAGTCAAGTCTGTGTCTTTAGTTTGATCTGTTTTGTGCTGATGACTATGAGATAACAGTATGAACCAGGAATGATAAAAATGGATCTGGAGTCAATGTATCTTACCGGAGACAGAAGTGAAAATGAAGAAGAAATACGCTGGCAGATGTGGAAGGATGGGAAGGCTTGTGGGGACACCAGGTACCAGATCCCCTGAACTTACTTGATATGGATCAAAGAAGGGTGTGGGTGTGGAAAATCCAAATGCTTCATGTCCCTCTTACAGCAAAATGGCCTCCTGCAGTGAGTACTGTCTCCAGTCCATCCAGGGCATCTGAGGTTAATTTGTAGTCCTGAATTTCCAAGAACTCAGAGCTCTCCTCTAATAGAGACAGAGGAACAGTAGTGATGGCCAAATCTTAAAAACCTCCCTCAGGTCATGAATGAGTCATCGTGAACTCTGAGCTTTCATTTAGAGCAGGCACTGAGATTCAAAGTAAGAGGTCTCTGTTTCTGTCTCTGCCCCTGTCTTGTTTGTCTGTCTGTCAGTTTGTCTCATTCTCCCTTTCTCCTCCCCACTCTCTCTCTCTTCTCTGTCTCTGTCTTTCTGTCTCTGGTATCTAAACAGTCTTCCAGAGTTCTGACATCTGGAAACCACCATTGTTTATGACCACAGGCATGTTAAGCCAGAAAGAGTCTACAGAAATTCAAACTCAAGGAGTGACCTCTGAGGATGGGGGTGTAGGAGACAGGGAGCATGATCATCATGAAGAGAGAGTAACTGAATGAATTTTCACATCTCCCCCATCTCTCTCTCTCTTTTTACAAGAAAGGAAATTCATTTGTTCTGATTCTTAGGGCCGTATAGCATTTTTTCCTTACCAGGTTTCCCAGGACAACAAGTGCTTCAGGGTTAAGCTTTGCATGCCTTCATTAGTTCTTCAATGGCGTTCAGAGCCCTGTTTGAGAGGTTTGTTTCTCGGGGAGTCAGTGGGCAGCTCCATCTCCTTTTCTTTATTTTGAAGCATTTGCTTTGAGAATTACAGGCCAAGGCCCTTGCCGGCAGGTACTGAGATGTTTGGTTTGATTTGATTTGGCAAAGATCCCAGGAATGTTAACTAGCATTTTCCATGCAACCCACACAATAAAAGGATGACTAGGGCTAAAGCCAGTCTCAAGAGGTAGCTAAAAAATCAAAACATGTGCCTATTAGAAAACTTAATGTTCCCACAGTTGATTCTGCCAGGTTCGCTTTTGAGGCCTTCCTGGAATGCTTTCCCCAGGCCTGGCTGTTGGGATGAGTACTCTGGCTCCAGCTCTTTCAAATACGGCTTGTCAGTTTTTCCATGTGAGATTGTAGCATTTTGGAACAGAAACGCCTGTTGTGTTTGGTGATGCTGTGAGATCTCATGGCACACAGCACATGTCCCACACATTTTTTGCTGAACATTTTGGTGTGAATTCCAAGCCTTGTCTTCCCTTGGGATCCTTTACAGCTGTTTTCTGATCCAGGAAATCCTTGGACAAAAAGCAGATCTGCTTTCTGGGATATGACAAGCTTTATGGAGGAGTAAGAGATTCCTGGCCTGTAACCTGAAGCAAGGCTCAGTCTTGCCAACCCCCTAGGAGCTGTTGACGTCGGCACTATTCTCCAGATGTGCTTCTGTTGGCATCCAGAGTTATGATTAAGAACCAAAGCAGAGACTGCTCCGTCAGTTAGTGATACAAACTTTTACAATCATTTACACTCCATGAGAAATGGCTGGAAAATAAAATGGTTGATCCTGTGGGAATCTAAGTCCCTCCTTGCTTCATCAACTCAGAAAATTCCAGGGAAAATGAACATGAGATGAAGAGTTCACACTTCTATCCATACAGCCAGTAGATGGCAGACGCGCATTAGTCTGACATAGATACTGCCTGGTGACACTGGTAGTCCTAGTGGTTAATGAGCTTTTGGAGATAGATACAGATAAATAAGTAGAAAATGTTACATTTAAACAATGGGTCCTTAAACTTCTAAGGCAAGGTTGTTGGTTTTCATTAACCCCGGGTGGGGAATCCACAAGGAGCAATCCAATAGTTGCTTCTGAACTATGCTTTGAGTGGAAATGTGTCCATTGAAATGAACCATGCATTTTTCGCCTTCACTCAGTCATTCATTTATTTATTCAGCAGCTATTTGTTGGTTTATCCATGATTTTCCAGGTGTTGTGTTCAATCCTCAGGCTGCTAGAGGAAAAAAAATAGATTAAGTGAAGACAGTGACTGGACTGGGAAGTCATCCTGAAGTACAAGAAGAGGGTTTATGTGGTAAAAAACCTTCTGAAAATCCCATGCAGCCTGGATGCTAGCTTCCAGAGTGGCAGGCTAAGTTGGTCAAGTATTAGATGCATCAGAATAAAATGAGGATTGCTTAGAAAAATCTGAAATTTGAAATTAATTGGGAGAGGAAATGAGTCCAGTTTATCTAATAGTAAAAATGAGAACAAGCCAGTTTTGACTAGGACATCATTAGTATCAGTGGACTTCAAAGGAGATACTGTCTCTTACATACCAAGAAAATAAATTATTGAGAGAAAAACAAAATACATTTACTTAAAGCTTTGTGGGTTTTAGACATGAAAAACTAAGTACCCAGTAAAAGTTATTTTTTTTGCTTAGCTTCCATGAAGAACACCCTCGTGGAAATGATGGCATGAATTTAATGGTAGAGACATAGGGCATGGCTAACAAGCTCTGTGCATGCAGCATCCCTTCATTCTTGCCTGCTGAAGAAGAAAGGGGTGAGCCATTGGAGTTTTGTGGCCTATTCTCTGGAAAAGACTATCTAGTTTCTACCATTTGGAGAAGAAGGACTTGGATTTTTATACTAGTAAACACTGACTGTCAATTTGACACACCCTACAAAAGAAAGAATAAGGTCTCGATTGGGTAATTTATGTTGTTCTTTTAAATCTGATTTGTGGACATTTCTGTGAGAGATCGTCTTGATTGATGAATGAGGTTCCAGTTGATTATGGGTGGTGATGGTGGTTTCCCAGGCAGGTGGCCCTAGACTGGATAAGAAAGCCAGTTAAGCATGAGCCTGAATGTGAGGTACAGAGTGAGCTGGCTAGCCATCAGCATCCTCTGTAGTTCCTGCTATACTCCCCTCAGCTGTGTGAGTTCCTTGGTCAGAGGTAATCTTGTGTAGAATAGCAAGCAGTTCCACTTTCAAGTTCCTGCCTTCTCGTTCCTGGCTTCAGGTCCTTGCATTCGGGTCCTGCCTGAATACCCTCAGTGATGGACTGTGACCTGGAAGCATAAGGTGAAATAAACCTTTTCTTTCCAAGTTGCTTCTGGTCATTGTTTTATCACAGCAACAGATAGGAAACTAGACCAGTGACTCTGGGGGAAAGAGGGACAGGTGACAGCTTTTGAGGACCTCCTTATATCCTTTAGCTCAAAACACTCAGCGCACCTGAGATTCCTGGAACATTGTGTTCTGCTCCTCCACAGAACAGAAGCACAAAATGCTAAAGTCAACACTGGTTTGGATTATCTTAGATATGAAGAATATTAAGGATGTTTCCAAGGTCATCAATCTAGCCATTGCTCAGGTTAGCAACAAGTACTGAGATGAATGGGCAATGATGAGGGTCCCACATTGTGACCAGACATCCAGAGACAGCATTGCCAACCATACTGACTAAGTTCTGAGGGTTTGTCCACCGCTGAAGGCTGGCAAGTGCTTGCTGCAGAAGCAAGGAAGTTGCTCCATGCCAAGGAAGTCAGATGATTTTCTCAAGCAGTTGGACTGTTCCAACTCCTGCCCTTTGCTCTGTTCCCCCATAAACTCTCAGGCCTGTGGCATTTTAAGCATTCTTCACACCAGTCACACTCTGATTCTGACTTCCGGCGCAGGAATTTGTAACATGGCTCACCACCGGAACAACCATGGAAGGAAGCAAAGAGTGCTGGATCATCCCTCGTTTTCCTACCGACCCCTTACTCATCATGACTCCACATGATGAGTTAAGCATTTGGTTTTCAGTAACATGGCCGGTTAGCAAATGGCAGTGCGTATTAGCTCCCAGAGTGCTTCTGCATAGCACAGAGAAGACATAACCCTCCAGCATGGAGTGACTATAAAACTGAGACAGGTATTAGATTTTAAAGAGGTGCAGACTAAAGTCAAGCGGTCCTTTAGTTTTAAAAGCAAACCGAGGCCTGGGATCACTGTGTGACTTAGGGTGTCCACAAATTTGAGGTTAGACAGATTTGTACTGGTGAACTCACCAGTCAGCCATACACTGTTTGTTCACCCAGTTTTGTTTCACCTGCCTGCAGCAACAAGCTTTGTGCCCATGGACAATGGCCGCACAGCAAATCCAAACCAGTGACTCTCACTTCTTTCAGGTAGGGCTCAGAACAGTTTTATAATTCCGTTCTGTGTGTGAGAAATCAGAGGTGTCTCAGGGTTCCTGGGAACTTTTCCTTCAGTGGAAGTAAGATGCTAGTGCTCCCCAAATCCCCCCTCTAACTATGAATGATTAAATACATGGATAAATAAGTAAATACATAAACAAACAAATAAATAAAATAAATCCAGAATTGTGTTTGCAGGGCTGGGTTACGGTAACAGAATACAGTGGGAAAACCATTTATTTTTCCCCATCTCTTCGCTTGATCAACCCATATATCTAACTGTAGGTTATTATAAATATAATGAGGATCTATGGGGAAATATAAGCTCGGAGTCTGAGACAGTTTTATTAAGGTTCATAAATATTTATGTCCCAGATATAATCATATTATTACAGTCCTGTACACTCTCACACATAAAATTCAGGGAACTATTTATTTTTATCCATATTGCCATCCCTCCACCCCTGGCAGTAAGACAAATTAGAGCTGATAAAAATAAGAACCTGTTGGTAGGTTGGGCACTCGCTTCAAAGAGAATGTGTTTGGGGTGGAAGGGTGATGCTTAGAGTCAACCTGACTCACTGGTAGGTAACCATGGCACCCTGCTCTAGACTATACCGTTCTGCTTTCTGTCCTGAAGTGGCCATTGAGAGATAAGAAATGGATGGTATCTCAGTTAGGACACTTTTATTTATTTCTTTATTTAGTGGGGGAGCACTTAAACTGAGGATGGATGAGGGAGGAGAATGTTGAGTGACAGGAATGAGGGAGAGATAAAGAACTCTAAGGATGATTGAAAAAGCCTTATGGATATGTTTTACTTTCAGTTAAAAACACACAAAATATATGTATAAGTATCTGTGTGTGTGTGTGTGTGTATATATATATATATATATATATATATATATATATATGATTTAAATGAAATTATGCTACTTAAGTGCTGATCCCCCCCCAAGAGTGGAAGATAAACCCTAAGTGCCAAGCATGGGAAATCTTTTGGGTTGGTGGTCAGGGGAGTCCCAAGACATTCCCCAAACAGTTTAGGCAACTGCTATTGCTCTAGGTTGTATCCCAGAACTTGAAGGAAAGACCCACCACGTACTTCAGACACAAGAGCTGGAGGAGGAGTTCACCTGGAACTGAGCTGGAGGCCTTCCCTCTGGGGATCGTCACTCAGAAGTCGATTGTGCTATGCAGGCTGACAAGGGAGAAATGCAACCAAAAGTTATATCCAGCTCCAAAGCCTGTGACCTGTAACAATGACTGGCACAGTAAGATGTCCTCAAGGGTACAGTGATGGCATTTATATTTTGTGCTTAACCAGTCAGCTAATTGGGCTTAAGGCCCATTCAGTGGAAGGGAATCCATGCCTGGTTCTGTAAACCTAGCCAACTACCAGTTAGCTGGTAAGATCATGGACCCAAGAAGAGAACCTACTGTTGTTATGTTTCCAAACAGGTGTAATTTCTACACCCAGGGAGAACTGCCCCTCTCAAACCTTACCAAAGAACGTTCTTTTTGCAGCAGCAGGAGACCCTCACAGTAAGCTACAGTTGGTAAAAAATGCAGAGAACGGGTGACTGTGTGGTGTCTGTCCCCAGTTGGAGCTTAAGGCTCCAGAAATATCCTGAAGGAGTGGGGGAGGGAGCTTCTAAGAACCAAAGGTCCAGGATGTCTGCTGCTGGGAGACTTTATCTTCTATCTATGACAGGGAAGCTGCACCCGTGAACTGTCAGCAATATGATTGCCTGAACAAGGCCTGCACACCGACATCAGTCCACATGCCAACATGGATGGGGAGATCTCACAAGTCCTCACCTCTAGAGGAAGAGCTACAGGCAGTTTGATGAGTGCAGAGAGAGAGAGAATCAGTTTTCTTTAAGGATGAGCCCCCCCCCCCCCGATCATGCGGTAAGCCCTACAAACATAAACATACGAGCAACGGTAAATGACATCTGTAACCAAAATGAAGCAGAGGTCATGAATGTGAGAAATGGGGACACAGGAGGCATTGGGGTGAGGAAGAAATGCTGTAAATTCAGTACTCATACATGAAATTCCCAAAAAAGAGAGACTCCTGAAAGGAACAAGAGCCTAACACATAATCTTCATGAGCCTAACACATACCCACAGCCTCCCCAAACACGGGTAGAAATGCCGCCTCTCCCCCATTTTTTCTGCGCTCTCAAGCAGCATCTCCATCCCACTTTGGTATTAATGTGGGTCATAATCGAGCTAAAACACAAAGTAGCTGTGGGAAAAAGAGGTACAAGTGAACCCGCTGAGAGCACAATATTCTTCGTTTGTGTCATGGGCTCTGTGAATTCCATGGGAAGTTTCTAGAAGGGGAGGCTTCTAGAAACTTGGTCCCTGCCTCTGTGAAGACTAATGAGCCTGATAGAGCAGTGTTATGCCACTGGAATGCTAATTTGTACTGGAAAACATCTTAAAATGTAGATACAAAGAATCAACAGCTTTCTCATAAGCAGCGACCTTAGGACGGTGAAGTCCTCTCTGCAAGGGCCCTGGGGGACACACCGGGGCACAGGCATCAAGTGATGGCTCTAAAGGTAGGCTTTTGGAAGGGTGGATGAGTAGTTTATCAAATTTTGTCCTCCCAAGGCTGACAGAATGACCCTGGGGGGCTGACAGAAGTAGAAAAGCAATGTTTTAAGAATTCTTCCTCAGTTTCCAGGTAATTGAACCAAGCCTAGAGAGGTTGGCTGTCACTTGAGAATCATGACACAGTTCTGCCAGGGCACCGGCCTAAACTTACTCCAATTTACCAGTGAGGTCCAATTTCCCCTACGCTGCAGAACTAAGGGAACCAGAAAGTTAGCCGTGAGCCCAAGAATCCCTGAGCTTGCCGAAATGGAGACTTTCTGGAAAGTCAGTTCTCCTGAGAATTTACTGAGAACAGTAAACGCCAACCTCAGTTACCCTCGGCTAAAAGATGAAGGCAACACCTCATGTTTGGTGTGGCTTCATGCATATAATAAATTCCTTTTCTAAGGTAGCTCCTCAGACAGACAGGTTCCATTTGTCCCTTAATTTTATATGCACACAATCCCCGCTGGAATCCCCTGCCTATGCCTGTGACTTGTTTTGAGACTGAAATATATTTCTTCTCCCTTCCCTTTTCATTGTTTGAGAAATTCATAAATGCTTACTATAAATGTGTTTTGGTTCACTCTAGCTCCTCCCCTGCCTTCCTTCCCCTCTACCCCATTCCTTTCCCCATTTCACGTGATATAGTTGTTTATTTGTATTTAACCCACTAAATCTGCTTAGTACTGCCTGTTTGTGCATGGGTTGAGGCTCATCATGGCACAAGGCTCCTCAGCAGTTGCTTCCTTTTGTCACTCAGCCACCAGGGCTGCCTTAAGTAAACACGACGCAGGAGGATCCTCATGTCCACCAACTTGAGTCTGGCTCTTCCTAAGCAAGCCTGAGCAGATTTCTTTTGGCCACATTGATGCAATCATCTTGCCTGACATAGAGTTCATGTCTGAGCGGTTCCTCAGGTGTCCTTCACGGCTTTCTCTAAGCGGAGAAGAAAATAAAATAAAAACCCAAGATCAAATGAAGGATCACTTATTACATTTTTCTACCTGTCTGGTCGTTTTAACCGAGGAAAATAAATCCTGTTTTAAAAATAATATAACTTTTGAGGCTAGAGAGATGACTCAGCAGCTAAGAGCACTTGTTGTGTGGCAGAGGACCTGGATTCCATTTCCAGCACCATATGGTGGAGCACAATCATCCATGACTCCAGTTCCAGGTCACCTGGGACCCTCTTTTGACTTCTGCAGGCATCGAATACCACGCACATACAAACTTGCAGGCAACGCATGCGCATGCACGTACACACACCCACACACACACACACACACACACACACAAAAGAATAGATGAATCACACACATAAAAAAGTCTACTACAATTTGAGAAAATTGTCTCAGACCTGACAGTAGGCCAGACTGTGCATTTGGCTCCTGGTCTAGCATCGTTAGAACTCCCATTTGGTGTTGAAGGTGGAAGTCTGGCTGACAGTCATCGGAGACTGCTTTCCTGTCAGAAGATGATTGCAAGGAACAGACTGTCAACCACCTTGGATTCAAGGTTTTACATGGAATCTCTTCAAGGATTTTATATGGAGACTGTTTTGCCTCTGTGCCAGTGGCTCCCGTTTGAGGATAATCCTAACTGCAGGAGACCTGTGGTCGTGCCTAGAGACATCTTCAGCTCCTCATGAGGGGGAATTCCCACTGGCACCTTCTATGCCAAGGTCAAATATGGTCCGGACTACCACTCATCACGAGCTGAGTGGCCCCAAATGTCAACAGTGACTGAGGTTCAATAATTCTCTACAAGCACAGACTAGATCACTCTGTCTATATCTAGATTGCAGCAGAAGGCGGTTGAGGGACCATAGACATCAGTTATTAGATATGGTGTCGCCTACAATGGCATGCAGCATATTCAAAGGTCAAGAGCAAATTACTGCCATCCAAACTATGAAGAACTGGATTAATAAAGATCTAGAAAGGCCTTGATATTTTTCTGCTTATCAGCTTTGACCTGTGCTCTTTTTTTGGTGACCTCCCTTTTGGGTGTAGAGGAAAACGAATAATCCTCCCCCAAATGGTTTTACCCTCTTCTTGCTTTACAAAGTCTTACATTTCCTTGACCTGGTTACGAGTAATAGTCCTCACCTGTGGTTTATAAGACTCTAACTCCATTCCTCAAGAGCTGCCACTCCATGCTCAGGACCCTGCTTCTGCTGGCAGGCTGCCTCTGTAGCCAGAGTGCACATGAGGTCACACAGGCTGGTGGCAGAGACCACACCAGCCTTTTGACCTTGGCTTGGCTCCCATCTTGCATTCAGTTCCCTCTCCTGTGGTGTCATTGTGGGCCTTCCCCCAACAAATGCCTGCTTGTTCTTTCTCAAAGCTGACAGGGTCTCGGAGGCCCAGACTGAGCCCTGTTTGCATTCCTGGGGCTCCTGGCATGGCCTCGGGAATCCTGCAGCTGCAGGCTGAATGAGGCCATTTGATGCTAAGCTGTGGCCTTAAGTGGAGTTGGATGGCGCAGGGTCCTCTCAGTCAGCAGCACTGTCTAATCTTCAAGCAGATTCATGCTCGTGCTCTTTTGAGGGGGAAAAAAATCATTTACTTGTGTGAGCTCTAACTTTTAGCTATTTTGTTAACAGAGCAGCGGGGATCTGGGTTCTTCTCCCACAGCACTGTGCTTAGCATTCTGTACTCAGTAAATATTATTCAACCCATATAATGGATGTCAAAGGGCTGAAACCAAGGCTTATAGATTGGCCAGTACTGTAGAGAAAAGAAAACGTCTTTTTCCTTTACCCCCTCTTGGGGTGTCCTGTAGAGGCCCCGTGGATTAGACAAATGACAAATTAATAAGAAAAAGAAACAAAAAAGGTTTATCAACATGAGCACTCATGGGAGTGCTGGTAATCCATTTATCAAAGGGCTGCTAGAAAGGGGGCTTACATTCCATCTTAAGGACAGAACAGGTCATGTATAAGGGGCAAAACAAAGTTTCCAGAGACAGCAACTTATGAGACAGCAACTGTCAGGAAGCTAATGGGGGAAGGTTTATTTATTTATTTATTTTAGTGGGGTTTTTGTAAGAGTGGGTATGAAAGTCCCTGTAGGTCCACCTACATGTGAGCTGAAAAGGGTCTGAAGCAGTCTTCATCAAGTAACTTATTTCTGATAAAGAATGGAAAGTGGGCCTCTTTCCGCATTCAGGCCCTCATTTTAGGCAGAGAGCTTTTTTTGTGTCTCTTTCTCAACTGATTCGGCTCAAAGTAACCGACACTGCCAAAGTGGCACGTTTGGGTGTTCACATCTTCGGCCACCACTCATCACCGTGCTTCCTTGATTTCTCCATCAGCCCTCAGCTTTCATCTTCAGCCTAAAACGCAGTCTTCCCTGAAAGGAGCGACTTTCCACTAAATAGGTAACGTATGTTCTCTTACAGGAAAACCCTGGGCATACTGTCCAGATATCCCTGAGCATGTAGCTGTGTGGCCAACAACTTTGTGAGTGCCAAATAGCACACTCAACTATAAAGGAAGGAGACCCACATCACCAAGGTTCTACAGTCTTCCAAAACTGGCTCTTATGCTCTCCCAGTCTCCAAACAGGAACCCCTGGGAACACAATTCAGACATGAGGAGGTTTTTAACCCTTCCCATGTGACCCTAACGTGCAGCGTGTTCCAGAGCCAGTGGCTTCAGAGGGTGTTTTGCAACTGTTGATGGGTATGGTGTCACCTGGTGCTCTTGAGGAGGCTTCAACATCTTCAACAGACTCCAGGGGGAGGTGCAGGTGACATTGCTACTCTGCAGACCTTGTTCTAAATGGCAAACCGGGAGGCTTCAGCTCCTCCAAGTGTGATTCCAGGCTAGGGCCATTGGTTATTATCTGCAAATTGTTAAAAATGCATACCCTTAGGCCACACCAAGGATGAAGACGGAGATGAGAAATTTTTTACCAGACCCCAGGGTCTGTAGGTCCCACATGCATGCCACACACAGAGGTCAGAGCAAGAGAGGTAGAGCCACCAATTAATGTCTTTATCAAGTCTCAGGTATTAGCCAAACAGGTTTCTCCTCGGGAGTTTCAGTCAATGGGTTTAAAGCAAGCAGGGCAAGGCTTGCAGTGTCATGCTGTGACTAAATGGGAATCATTGTGGTCACCTGACCACATTGGAGCTGTCTGTGCAGTGTCCGAGGATCAGTCAAGTAAGCTGCTTATAGGTAGCAGTTCTATAAGAAGGTGGACCTCAGGAGGTGGCTTTGCAAGACACGAGTCTGGATCAACCACACTGTTGAAGAGAGGAGGTGGGGAATGGGAAACTGTTGATGGTGAGAGAACCTGCTTCTGGGATGAGAGTCCGGCAGAGACAAACCCGAATTCTGACTCACTATATTCTGAGACATTTCTCACTCTAGTCTCTGCCCTCCAGAGCATCTGATGTCTCCCCTGCAGAAGGATGTCTGTCTGCTTCTGGGCCTACATATCCGACCCTGGAGGAAGAGGAGGTCTGTGATGGCTGGGCCTGTGGGATTCCATGTAGCACAGCAGCCGACACCTCTAAGCATGTATGCACTCTGTAAATATTTGTTGAATGTATTTAAAAGGGGGGGGGCAGGTGGCCCGATTCTACCATTTGGATCAATGTGGATCATTTCTTTTCTGGCTAGCAGGAAGGATGGAGAAGGGAGAAAGAACAAGGCTGTAAAGCACCAGCAAGGTTACCTTGTACCTGAACTCTGTCCTTGGGAGTGCGTGTACACTTGCTTTGTAATACAGTGAGATAAAGGGAGGGTGGTTCTCACCATTCCACACATCCAGCTGGAAACAGATTTCAGGGCATTGCTCAGCAGATTCACCAGCTGGTGTAATTCTGGAAGAAGAGGCAGAATCACTTCTGACCCACCAGGGAAGACACACAGGCAACGACAGTCCTCCAGTCTGACTCACAGAACCCACACGGGGGTTCTTCATCCCGTTTGAATGCTGAAGCCATTGAGGACATCCCCAACAAAGGATGCTCAGCTCAGCTGACTTAGCTCTTTTTTCCTGTTGCTGTGACAAAAAACCTGGACAAAAGCAACTTATCGGACAAGAAATTTGACTCACGGTTTTAGGATATAGTCCGGCTGGTCACATTGCACTCCCAGAAGGGAAGCCTGTTTATGGGGGTGAGTCTTTATGTTCAGCTGGCTCTCCCTTTTTATTCAGTCCAGAACCCCAGCCTATGGACTGGTGCTGCCTAGTGGGTTCAAGGTGGGCTTTTGCCCACTTTAACTAGCCTAATCTAGATGATCCAGATGATCTGAGAGGCATGCCCAGAGAGGCTTGTCTTCGAGGAGATTCTAGATCCCTCTCGTCAGGGTGATTGTATTAACCATGACACCAGCCTTAGATCCAAGAGAGGAGACTCCGAGGGGCAGGGTCCAGGTGATGCATGGTGCCAGGGATGGTATGGGCAGCTTGCTGAATCCTCTTAAGACAAGGTGTGGGTTTAGGAAGCCCACAATAGATGATTTGAAAAGGAATGAGCCAACTCTCTAGAGATTCATGTAGAATCAAAACAAACAAACAAACAAACAAACAAACAAACAAACAAACCACTCAGGAAGAGGAGGGAAGGGGAAGGGTTGCAGAAGTGAAGAATGATAGCCACTGTAGAAGGCATTAGCTCCGCTTAGGTATCCTCTAATACCACCTACTTACTGGCAGAAGCTTAAAAGTCAACCAGAAGGGTAAGCTTGATTGTTACTGGCTAAGGAGGTGGGGGAGAGACACTCGGGGGACTAGGGAGGAGAGGAAGGGTTCAAGGTGAGTCCGTCTTGAGTTGTTTCACTTCTCCAGGCTGAGATCAGCACTACAGTCTCTTCTGGCTGCGTGGATGCAGTGTGCATAGATTTGTGGGTGCCTCCCTATATTAAAGCATGTTCTCAACAACAAAAGAAATAGTGATTAATTCAAAAGGCAAAGATTACGCATTGGCTTCTGTAAATGAGGGTTATGATGCCTTAAGCTACAGGTGACACAGTGGGGGCTGGGCAGGGGCTGGCCATTAAACTCTGCTAGGTCACAGAGCGAGCACCACCTTTGTGCTTCTTCGGCTTAACCCACACTGCCTGAGGTTCAAAGCCCTGTTGCTCAGGAGCTCCATTTCAGAGGATGCAGGCCTTTCTCTGTCTTGGCTCTACCAGCCAGTGACAAAGCTTCAGCGCATTTCTGCAGGCAGCTCAAGTGCCCGTGTTTTGTGGTGTGACCTCTCCAGGACCCTGCACTTGGGCTGTAGAGGAAAGACGCAGGTGGACCTGCCAGCAACAGGAAGGCAGTCTGTCGGTTGGTCTCTACACTGAAAAGCCCTCTCTTGAGGCAGCCACTTGCAGTGCAACACAGGAGGAGCATGCTTCAGGGCTGACACAGCAGATGGGTTAGACTGAGAGTGGCATTGGAGCGATGCAGAGACTAAAGAGGTCTGCCCTTTTGACTCGCCTGCCCTCTCCCAGGACTTTGCAAGCCCCCAATGGCCGGGTGTCAAAGCGAGCACTCTCCCTTGGGTCCTAGCTAAGATGTTTGGGAGCCAGGCACATAGGTCATTTTCTTTGGACAAAGAGCACAGCACCGGGAGTTGCTCTCTTCCCCTCCCATGTCAGCCAGGCTGGCCTGTCTGTCACTGCTCAATGTTCTCTCCCTGCTAGCAGCATTGGTGTAAGGAGGGAGGAGGGGAGAAGCGTTTTTGGAGCATGATTGTAGCCCCCAATTAGGCCAAGCAATCAGAAGCCTTAATGGAGAAAGAAGTGCCTGTCAAAACACAGCAGGGTGTCTGCTAACCTTTGAGGCTGCTTGCTCGCTATAAGCAGAAACCATAAGGTGACAGGGAGACAGGAATGGATGAGTCTGTTTCTTACACCTCCTTGCCTTTGAAGGGTCTGACAATATTGTCAAGTCTTCTGTAGGGAGGGGGCTCTGGAGGATCTGGCTGCATTCTTTCTTGGGGAATTATCCAGGGCTACACAGTCAAGCAATAATAACAATGGTACTAATAACAACAATGCCAAAATTGGAGACTTGGGCTATATATTTTTAAAGTTTATTTTTTATTAATTACAGTTTATTCACTTTGTATCCCAGCTGTAGACCCCCTCATCCCCTTCCAACCCCATCCTCTCTCTCTCATCTCCTCCCATGCCCCTCCCCAAGTCCACTGATAGGGGAGGTCCTTCTCTCCGACCCTAGCCTATCAGGTCTCATCAGGACTGGCTGCATTGTCTTCCTCTGTGGCCTGGTAAGGCTGCTTGCCCCCTCAGGGAGAAGTGATCAGATAGTCTGCCACTGAGTTCATGTCAGAGACAGTTCCTGTTCCCATTACTAGGGAACCCACTTGGAGACTGAGCTTCCATGGGCTATGTCTTTGCAGGGGTTCTAGGTTATCTCTATGCATGGTCCTTGGTTGAAGTATCAGTCTCAGAAAAGACCTCTGTGCTTGGGCTACATATTTAATGCAGAAATTCGAAGCACAGAGGTTTCACAGGAAGAAACAAACAAATGAACCCATTACTCAGAGAGGAGCTGAAGGCAGCAAGTGGTAGCTTCCCTAATCCAACCTTCCAAATGGACAAATGGGAGGAGGAATCCGTTTCTTTTTACTTTTCTTTTCTTTTTAAAATTGATTTATTCACTCTGTATCCTGGCTGTATCCTCCTTCCTCATCTCCTCCCTATCCCACCCTCCTTCTTCTCCCCCTATGTCCCTCCCTCCATTAGTCCACTGATAGGGGAGATCCTCCTCCCCTACTATCTGACCCTAGCCTATCAGGACCTCATCAGTACTATATGGACCAGTACTCTGTGGCCTGGTAAGGCTGACCCCTACCCTCACCCCAGGGGAGGTGATAAGAGCCAGCCACTGAGTCCATGTCAGAGACAGCCCCTGCCATGTGGGTTCCCTAGGAATTCTTTTCTTTGAGCACTCTGCCAGCTGCAGAAACTGCAGTGTCATCCTCTTCATGCTGGACTGCAGTAGGAAGAAACACCCTTCGTGCCTGCCTGCAGGGATGTAGGGCGCCAAGGACTGCCTTTTGGGGACACAAAGTACAGCTACCCTTTTGTCACTTCTAGCAGAGCCGTAGTGTCTGGCAAGATTTCTCAACAGAGCCCTGAAGGCTGGCAAGGCAGGAAGCTGTGCTTGACTGATGAAGGATGTCCATCTTGGGTATGGAAGCGTGCAGACAAGCCTCGGCACACCCCATGTTTCACTTCTCTTTGCTTTTTCTATTTAGCTGCATCTTTCCCATTTTCACCGGCAATAACATCTCCATTGGATTCTGATCGCGTTAAACCATGCTTCTCGGAAAGTTTTAGCTTAGAGGAATGGCAATGCAGGCAGCAATTATCCATTTTCTAGATCCTATGGGACTGGACAAGTTCATGATTCAAGTGGCAGGGACACGCCCTGCGCCCATCCCACACTTGCCTCAGTTGCCAAAATGCCTAAAAAGTCATGCCAAAAAGAATGGCCTTTGATTTTAGGTTCGCCCTCCCCAAATTAAGCAAGCAACACTTGCAATTCTATGGCCCAAATGAAAATCTCAGTGACTAAGCTTCCTCTCAAGAGCCTGACGCAAGCATCTCTGAGCAGGAATCCAGCTTCCCAGTGGGCCCTCAGGCAGCGGTGACAGCTGTGGTGGGTGACGAAGGGAGAGTGGCTGGAAGCAGAACCCTGTTCCCAATGTCTTAGTGCCTGTGGGAGGAAAGATGAGCCCAGAAAAGATGACTCAGGCTTGGAATCCAGATAAAGAACCAAGTGGAAGGACAGGGGAGGCAGTGTAGAAAGAGAGACAGAGCAGAACAGAGGAAGGAGTGAAACCTTTGCAGTAAAGAGCCCCACCTCTACAGAGATGTGAAATAACCTTTGTCTTTAGAGCCTAAAATAGATTAAATAGTATCACCCAGACACACCCACCTTCTCTTCTATGGTCCCCCTTCCTGACAAAAATGACTTTGAAGCGTGATAATCTTCAGATGGAGAAAATATTAGCTGACTGAGCCCAGAGTCACCACAAGGGAGGCAGAAAGGTGAAGGTAGCGTAGTCATGAAGGCAAGAGGTCGTAGAAACACAGGGCCACAAAGAAACTCTTGCAGGCACCTTCTGAAACCTGGGAAAACAAGGACAACTTTCCCCCTCGAGTCTCCAGCAGAACACTGTCTTAGGGACCCATCTTAGGCTTCTGACCACCAGGATGGTAAAAGCAGAAGTGTATGAAGCTTTATGTCACCAAGTCTGTGGAAACCGAGGAACACCCACCCCCTGGCTTACTTCTGAAGTATTGGCTGTCCACATAGTTTCGTTCCCATGGATACCTGCTTTTTGAAAATGAATGTCACATGGTACTTAGAATGTACCTTGGTTACACATTTCCATGACCTTGGCAGGGTTTTCCTCAGGGCAGATTTTATCCAGGTTAAAAGACACATGGGCACAAGAAGTCAATGCCAGGCTGTGCACCTGAGCCTGCTAAGTCAGCACCCCAAGACTCTCACTGTCCTGGGCAGAAAGAATCTTTAGAATAGGGACTTCCTCAGTTCTTACCCTTATGAGATGTACTTGCTACAAGAACATATTTAAAGCTATATTTAAAAAAAAAAATCTCTTCATTCATTTATTTATTATGGGGGAGCACACTTGGAGATCAGGGGAGAGCTTGTGAGATCTGGTTATCTCCTTCCATCCTTGGGATTGAACTCAGATCCTCCAGTTTGGCAGCAAGCAGCTTCACCCTCTAACCTGTCTTGCCTGCTTGTACTTATTTATTCTTAAGTTTACTTTTAATTTTGTAGTGTTGAGATCAAATCTAAGACCTCAAGTACGCATAAATAAGTGCTGTCCTACTGAACTATGCCTTCAGCACTGATTTTCAATACACTCTGTCGGCCTTCCTCTGTATCAGTTAAGTTACCAGGAAAACAGTTTCAGTATCAGCCCTTCATCCATGACATTAAGAGAAAGAAGTGACTTCAGTTAGGCATATGGACTAAAACCATCTATATCTTTAGAAGCTAAAGGAAAGTGCATTGAACACACTTTCCAAATAATTTGTCTAAGGGTTCCATGAGGCTAGGAGAGGGCTTCCTGAAAGCTTCCCAATGAGTTGTACCACCCAAGAGAGTAGCTTGGAAGAGAGATTTCTGAGACATGGAACTCAGAGTTGTGTGAATGACTTAAAGAGAAAATTTTTGGTGGGAGTTTTTTACTATGTGAATTTCCCCCTAGAAAAATGATGTGCATAGAAAAATGCCAAAGGGTATCACTAATTTTTGAAAGAAATTCAGTCTTTGAGCTGGAAGACAATTTTTTTTTCCTTGAGTATAGATCCTTGATATGATTAGTAGGGAGGAATTTAATTCTCTCTTTTATCTTTGGTTTGTGTTTTAAAATTGTGTGTAAAGGGTAGGTTTTACATTTATCATTAGAGAAAGGTCATTTTGCATGAGTGGATTCTTAAGGAATATGGTTAGATGGCTGGATTTCTTATAGACAGTCTTAGTTTGTAACACTGAGCTTTTCAATTCAAGCACTGTTGAACTCTAGTTTTCTAATAGAAAACTGAGACGTGGAACGAGCCAGGAGATCCAGGGAGAAGGTAGACTTTAAGTCTGTTTCTTGCTTGTTTGGCCATAATGAAGTTACTGAGCATCTTTCAATGTCCACATTCTGTGTGTACCTTGGCCTCCAAATGAGAACCTCGGGGAACTCTTGAAGAATTAAGTGAGATGTGAGTGCTGTTGTCCCATGGCTTGCACACTGCAGACTCAGCACATGTAAGCTCTTAACTTTGTCACAAACACATAGAACATTGTTAACCTCTATGGTAACATTTCCTGTTGATATGCAGACTGTCTTTTCAGTGCATACAACGGAAAGCACTGGGGATTCTTAGGTTCTTCTGTAGCAATAATTAGAAATGACAGATTAATTAGGTGGCCAGGGGACACGATTAACCTCTCTGGCTTTTGGTATGCTCATCTATAAAAGAAGGGTGTGGAGTTAAACGACCTTTAAGCTTTCTTCCTGCTCTTTCAAAATTCTAAGTTTTGTTTGTTTGTTTTTTCTTTCCTTACATTGAAAGCCTTCATTTGAAGAATGACTTCCTGAAAATTGAATCTTTTGTATGTGAACTCCAATCGACTCCCTCCTGCAATCCATTGTTCCACATGAATATCTGGGAACACAGTAAGAAAGATGTTGGTATCTGGCCAGTTGTCTTTGTGTACTGTAGCCAACGCTGGTGGGTAGTGTCTAATTGCTTTTGTTGTCTCAGGGAAACTCTATTTGTCTTGGAAATAGACTACAGAATGACATGGTGTACAAGTTTAAAAGCCCGGATTATTGTTATAGAGAAAAGAGCTAAGCGATTCACGGAGACTGATGGCTAACTTTATGATAAGGAAATTATGCCTGACTAAAATGAGAAGTAATTTTTTGTCTTATGGGTGACTGTACCATGGCTGCCCAGGGCTACCAATTAAGGTGCCACCTCCTCTAACCTCTTCCCCTGTCTCTTTCCCTCCTGCTACAAACATGCCTGCCAAATGTTTCATCCCCTCAGGGCCTTGCTTCTGGTTGCTATAGCAACAAGCTAGCTACTCCAAGCTAAATGTGCCCTCCTGCCTCTTCAAACTAGGGGAGACTTCACGAGACACTCTCTTCCTGGAAGTGAGATGACAGTAACAGGAGAATCTCAAACTAAGATTGAAGACAGGCATTTTGAAGCAAGCAATCCATACCCCTTAAATCAGAATAGGGAACCAGTCTTCCTGCCTACCTATGCAAAGAGCCAATCAATATGCTCCTTGTCACTCTTGCACAGTCCTTTGTGAGACATCTTTGCCTATCTGCTGTGATCACAGTGACATGCCTACTGTGGTCTGTCCTGTGGAGAACTGTTGAGGGCTAAGACTCTGTAGTAATATTCAAATTCAATTAACCAGTGTTCTGTCATAGCCTCTAACTAGTGAAAGCTGCAGAAAGAGAGGATCCCATGTAAACAGGAACAATAGGAAATCTATAGCAATTTCTTATTCTGTATCTCACAGCAGGAACAAAGGAAAATCTACAGCAGCTTCTTACCCTGCAGCTCACTAACATCTTTCTGTCAAAATGCCACTCCCATAAGCTATGTGAATTTGGGAGGTGCTAAATTTGAAAAGAAAAAAAGATTTCAGCATTATGGAAGGGTGGTGGGGGGAGGGCTCTGGCATGAGATTATCATAAAGTGAGATAGCCTTGTGCAAAATTCCACAAGAGCTCATTAGTTTCACAAGCTGCTTAACCTACTTCTAAAATTTTTCAACTCAGGTGGGTTTTTTTTTTAATTGTTGTTTGTTTGTTTTTTGTTTGTTTGTTTGTTTTTGGCTAACAAACCCTGTCCCTTCTCAATCCTATTATAAGTTGGCATGAACTTAAAAGGGTAAAAGACCAACAGCAGTCTAAAGCACAACCCACCAACCTAGGAATATAAAATTGTTATTCCAGCTCTTGGGAGGCAGAGCAGAAGGAGGATAAGTTGGAGACCAGCCTGGGCTACCTGGAAAGACCTAGACTGCCCCCTCAAAACAAAACAAAACAAAACAAAACAAAACAAAACAAAACAAAACAGATAAGAAACACAAAGATGTAATCTAGCCCTAGAATTACATACATTTTGGATAAACAACAATTAAAAATAAATACTAAGGAATTTCTTATCCTGTATCTTACTAAGTTCTTTCATGCCAAAGTTATATTTTTCTCAAAAACCAATATTCTGGAAAACAGAATTCAAGTGTACAATCACAATGCTGTGAGGGGGAATTAGAGATAATGATGAACACACACACACACACACACACACACACACACACACACACCAGTTTGGTAGTGAATGGTAAAGATTTTAAGTAAGTGGCACACACCTTTAATCCCAGCACTTGGGAGGCAGAGGCAGGTGGATCTCTGAGTTTGAGCCAGTTCTAGGACAGCCAGGGCTATACAGGAAATCCTGTCTCAACCCTCTCTACAAAACAAAACAACAACAAAAAAGCCCCACTGTTTGCTACACAGGGAAAGAGACTTCACTTTAAACCAGGCTTGAATTGTGAATGAAGGAGCAAGGTGTAGGTCAGTGGGTAGCAAACATGAGAGTAAGTGTGCATTCTGGTTAGATGACCTACCAGCCTCTGAGGCAGGGTTACGGGCTTTGGGATGCCGAGTGGTCACCAAAGTCTCAAAGTCTCAAGTGGTGCTTCCCAATGAATGTGGTATCCAAAAAGGCAGCTTAGGGGAAGTGAATAGATAAGCAGGAGATGGAATTCATCAGGTAATTCACAATGGATGGATAATTGAATAGCATCACTTTGAATTGGTAGAAGGGAGGGGGAGCCTAGCTGGAGTGTATTATTCAATACTCCCTGTTCATCTCCCTTCTCCCTCTCTTCCCTGGTTGTCAGAGCTCTGGTCTACCACAACCTCCTGCCACAATCCCTGGCCCCACCGTAGGCTAGGAACAGCAGGTCTAGCCAGCCAAGGACTGAAACCCCTGAAACCATGAGCTGAAATTCCTCTTCCCATTTCTCTCATGTATTTGTCACAGTGACTACAAAGGGTTAAAAGTTAGAGGATATCAGACTTCACTGGATGTTGGGTGGCTAGATATTGGTGGTGGGGACTACCTGCAAACTGACTTTGCACAATTCTTATTAAAATCAAGTGATGCAAAACCAAACACAAATGTTAAGGCCTAATGGGGGCCCTCTTACTACTTGTCAAAGAGAGAAACTCAAAATTTTAGGAGATGAAGAATTCATATAAAGTGTCAAGGGATCAAATATGTGCTTGTTATATAAATTTTTATCACAAGGCTTTAAGCAAAAGTGAACAAGATTATAAAATTAAAAGAAATCATGTATTTGGAAAAATCTTTTTCAAGTCCTTTGTCCACCTTTCTTTCTTTCTTTCTTTCTTTCTTTCTTTCTTTCTTTCTTTCTTTCTTTCT
>NW_026585698.1:9875294-9889125 GCF_907164565.1 Psammomys obesus | reverse complement strand
TCTTTCTTTCTTTCTTTCTTTCTTTCTTTCTTTCTTTCTTTCTTTCTGCCATTGAGTTGAATGAGCTCTTTTTATTTTTATAAACTATTTACCTTAGCAGCTGTATTTTATTGTCTTTCTCTGTGGTACATATTTTTTTTTTCCATTTGGAATAGTCCTACTTAATTTAAAACAATGTTTGCCTTTGTTGCCTGGGTTTTAGATATCATATGAAAACAAAACAACAACACAACAACAAAAAACACTGCCAAGATCATTGCCAAGTTTGTCCCTGACCAGATCCATGTCAATAATATCAGCATTTAGGAGCTACAGACACAAGGACCAGCAGTTCAAGGTCACCTTTGGTGACATGGAAAGCTCTAGGTAACCTGGATAACACAAGAAACTTGTTCTTTGTGTCTTCTTCTAGTAGTTCCGTGATTTCATGTCTTAGCCAATAGTTACATGAAAAGATGCTCAACATCACCTGGGGTTAAGAGAAATCTAAGCGATCAGAAGATGCTATTGTCAAAACCTTTAGAAGGCAGTGTTGGTGAGGGTGTAGGGAAGAGAACCCTTGTAGACTGTTGTTGGAAGTGTGAATTGGTTTAGTCATTATGGAAAGCACTATGGAGATTCTTGGATGGCAAAAAAAAGACAACTCCCCAAAGTTGTCCCTGACCTTCACACATATACTGTGGGATACACTTGCCTTCTCCCTGTCCCCACATGAAATAAAACAAAATAGAAAAGAAAAATTAAAGTTGAAAATCAGGATTGTCCACCTGTAATCCCATCACTTGGGGAGGCAGAGGCAGATGGATCTCTGTGAGTTTGATGCCGACCTGCCCTACAAAGTGAATTAAGGACAGCCAAGGCTACACAGAGAAAGCTTGTCTCAAAAACCCAAAACCCAAAACCCAAACCAAAACCAACCAACCAACCAACCAAACAGCAACAAAAAAAACAAACAAACAACAACAAAACAGGACTTCCATGTGATCCAGTAACCCCACTTCTGGGTTGTAATGGAAATGAAATCACATCTGGGAGCTGTCTAAACAGCATGATCATTACAGCCTCATTCACCACAGCCAGGATGTGGAAGAGATCTAAATGTCCTTAGAGCAGTGGGTAAAGAAACTGTGATTTATATATCAGCCTTTGAAAATAATAACAGCCAGGTATGGTGGCAAGTGGTTTTCATCCCAGTGCTGGGGAGGCAGAAGCAGGAGGGTATCTGAGAGTGGAAGGCCAGAGTGGTCTACATGGCAAGTTCCAGCCTTGCATGGCCTCATCGTGAGATCCTATCTCAAAAACAAACAAAGAATCAAACAAACAAAATAGCCTGCTAATTGTCCCAACATGGGTGAAAGTGGAAAACATCATGCTAAATGAAAAACACCTCATTTTAAAAAGTAAAATGTTCCGTACTTAGAAGACACACATGGACTTTTAGAAAGTCAATTCCTAAAGGAAACTTTTCAGAATTTCACAGAAGTAGAGGGTAAATGGTCGGAGGACAGGGGATGCAGGGAGAGGCCTGTCAGAGCCTGTAAAGCTGCAGTTACTCAGGACGCCTAAGCTCTAGCAACCCAGTGTGCAGCATTCCCTGTTAGCCCCTGTGCTGCTACTGAAGTTTACTGAGAGTTCGCTCTCCATGCTCTCACCTCACAGATAACTATGCAGAGACGGATGTGCTAGCCCTTTATGAGAATGTACTTCAAAGACCCAAGCTGTATGTACATCGTCAATGCTTATAATTGCAATACAAACACTGCGAAGGACTTGTTTCTTCAATGGATATTTATGGATTGCCCAATAATGTTCTGAGTTGTCTGCTGAGAAAAGGAGTAGTGAAAAGGAGGCATGAAGCCTTTGACATCCCAGGCCCTAACCCTCCACATATTGGGTGGAAGCCAAAAATGGGCACCTGCCTGCCTGCTTTAGGGTAGTCATCACCCTGCCTTACTCTTCTGAGAGTTGCACACCATCATGCTAGGAATGGATTTTTATGAATAAAGCTGTGTAGGGGCAATCGGGTGAGGATCTGTTGGGCATAATCAGGAAAGCATCCCCAACTTGCTGGATTGTTTGGGGTGGAGGAGAATTTTTCCGTTACCCATAAAATTGTATCAGTGGGTGGAAATTTCCTGTTAGAAATAAGACTGACTTTGAATTTGAGGCTGGATCTAAGTGAAGGGTCAGAGCCAGGGTGTGGCAAGCATCTGTTATGTGCCAGGGGCTGCTCTCACAAATCACCCAGTCACACAGTCATTTCTCACGTCAACCAATGAAGGCATTGCTATTCTAACTTGTCAGATACTTGGAAACTGCTGTGCTAAAGAGCACTGACATCTCTCTTTGGCCCACAAGTAGAATCAGATGAGAGCCTGGGATCTGACATCTCACTTTGGCCCATAACTGAGCTTGGCATCTCTACTAACTCCCCTTGACTCTGCCTAGGCATGTAAATTGTTCAAGGAGTGTTTATGTATCTGACCCCTGTCTCATCCCCTTCCAATGCTGATAGCACAGCGAGAGACCATTGTCCTAAACATGAGGGTAACTTGGATTCCAAGGCCACCAGAGGCCTTACAGAACTATAGCAACTCCTTTAGGCCACTTCTCAATGCCAGAACTGAGACAGTGATGGACCAGAGTACACTTTGACAAAGCCAAAGTGGCACATGCCTATGCTGGGTGCCGGTCCTTCCTCCATTAGGATCCTTGGGCCCCTTTATCTGTATTTCCAAATATGAACATGTTGATTAAATCTCTCTGCTTTTCTTTTCATCATTGCTTATCTCCTCATTTTATTGGAATAGGTGGCTGAGATTTAACATGTCAGGGTTTCAGGAGATCAAGTTTTGCCCCAAACTCCATTTCCAGCAATATGGAAATATAGGTTTGAAGAGTTTCAGCAACTTGACCCAGCAAAATAAGGGGCTGAAACCATTCTAACAGGTTTCTCCCATTGTGAGTAAACCATCCAAGTAGGACCATAAGGCCTTGGTAAATAACCCCCAACTCCAAGTCTTTATTAAGACCTTAAGCATGTGTCCCCAAACTGTAAGCCTCATCTTCACCTAACAGAAACTTATATTACAGCAGTAGTTCTCAACCTTCCTAACACTGCGACCCTTTCATACAGTCCTTCATGTTTTGGTGACCTCCCATCCATAAAATTATTTCATTGCTACTTCATATCTGTAATTTTCCTACTGTTAGGAATAATAATGTTAATATCTGCTATGCAGGATATCTGATATGAGACCCCTGTGAAAGGGTTGTTTGACCCCTCCAAAGAATTCATGACCCATGGGTTAAGAACTGCCACATTACACCAACATGCCTCTGAGACCTTGAGATTTCTGCTTGAAACAGACAACTGTCTATACTGCAAGAATCTAGGGGAGGTAGAATGTAAGAATGACTTCTACCATCTCATCCTGATATTCAAGGCTCAGAAAATTCTGGCTGTTCTTTTTGGGGAGCTTTAAGAGCAGCTAATAATTTTTTTTTGTTTTGATATTTTGGATGTGAAATTAAATGGAAGATTACAAATATATAGTGTATTTAGCCACCTGTAAAAAGTACACTATAAAGAAGTATGACTTTTTAGAAATTATTGGACAAAATCACTCTGGTGTTTTCCATAAGAATGTCCCCCATTGGCCCATATAGATATATGCTTAGTACCAAGTTGGTGAACAGTTTGGGTAAGATTAGGAGGTGTGGCCTTGTTGGAAGAAGTGTGTCACTGTGGGTGGGCTTTGAGGTTCCGAAAGTCCATGCCAAGACCAGTGTCCTTTTCTCTGCCTGCTGCCTGTGGATCAGGATATAAAGCTTCCAGCCACTGCTCCAGCACCAACCTGTCTGCTCGTACTCATGCTTCCTGCTATGGTGGTTCTGGACTAACCCTCTAACGCTGTAAGCAAGCCTCCACTTAAACGCTTTCTTTTTCTTTTATAAACATTGCCTTGGTTGTGGTGTCTCTTTACAGCAACAGAACAGTGGCAACGACACTTAGAAAGAAGTAATTGTGAAGGAGACAGTTGACACTTGAGGCACTTCCTACTTCTTTAAGATGCTTCTTGCTTAAAATATTTGGAAAAGAAGAAAGAAGCTTCTAGATAATATTTGACCTTGTACACTAAGCCACTAGTTGGGTGGCTTTATTTTCTTTGTGAAAATGAGGATTCTGAGATCTAAAAATGTTTTCTGAGCCACTGAATACTATTTAGCAAAATTAGAGACCCCACCATCTAAAATTCCAAAAGTATTTTGGATTTTACATTCAGGACTATGTGCATGATTCTCCCAAGATACTGCTTCTGCTTGGTCATTTTCCTTCCAAGGCAATCATGATTTAGAGTACAAGTGAAGTCAAGACTGAGCAGATAACCACACCTTATCATGTCACTTCTGTTATCTGTCCTCACTGGAACGTTGCCTCCTGCAGGATGGAGGTGGGCTCAGAAGACTTGGGATTCAAGAAGCCCACAAAGTCACAAGACTCACAAGGTTGCTGCCAAAGTTCACACCCAGACAACCGTTGGGAAGAACAGTCTCTTCTGTTAGCTGCCAGCAAGGTACACATGGAATTTCAGGGATATGGCTTTCGTGAGTCATTACCTGTTATGATATGGGCTTTTAGTTTGCAGGTGCCTTTGAGTCCTCAGTCCTCCTAGAACAGCGGTGGTCCACCTTCCTGATGCTGTCACCCTTTGATACAGTTCTTCGTGTTGTGGTGACCCCAACCATAAAATTATTTCATTGCTACTCACTGCAATCTTATGAATTGTAATGGAAATATTTGGTATGGTGCCCTCCAAGGGGTTGTGAACCACAGGTTGAGAACCACTGTGCTAGTATATCCCCTCTCCCTCATGCTCCTGGAAGCAATCCCAATAAACTCATCTAGTCACTAAAGCTAGACTTAGGGTGGAGTTGCTGCTTCAGTTTGTCCTTAGGCTGAATAGATACTTGTTCTCATCTTGTCATAAAAAGCGACACAACTGTACTTCAGACACACAGAGAGAAGGACAAACAACCTTTTCATGCTTCTTTTTTTTTTTTAAATCCATGTTTGTTTTGCACATAACCAGGGGATGATTTTTGATTTAAAAGTCAGTTCATGTGTAACATGCCGACCCAGGTGTCACTCATAGTCAACTGCTATTAACTCACTAGTCAGATCTTTGTAACGTAAGGCAGGTGAATTCCCATCAGTCTGGGCTTCAGGAGGCTCAAACATTAGTGGCTAGGCTATAAGAAAAATGAGAGAGATGGGGCAGAGCTGGGAGGTTGAGCAAAGGAGACTTGAGACAGGGACTCTGAAATGGGCTGCAGGGAAGGGAAAATGCAGGAGGGAAATCTGCCTTCACCTTCTTAACAGAGAAAGGCATGCTGGGATAAGAATATAATGGAGAGCTAAAAATTGCCCTTTGAGGAGTCACTTAGAGCCTCAGAAGAGGTCATGGCAACCTTAGCTACCTCAGGGAAAGCTTGAATATTTTTCTTACTTGCTTCATTGTAGAATTAACTGCAGCTAAATGATAAATTCTTTTTCTTTTCTTTTCTTGAGAGCTGTAATAACTTCTCGAATGTACTTGTGGCCATTGTGGAGTAAAGGCCTACCTTTAACCCCATCCATCACCGATAACTAGAAGGGAGTGAGTCATTCACAGATGTCTATGTCCTTGTATTTATCCAGGCTACTAGGAACAGCTTCACCAGGTAGATGTATGTAAGGTTCTTTCCCTAGTTAAACCAGCAAATACATGAGTGCTAAATCATGACGTCTTCCAAACACATATATGGAGATGTGTGTATTGTACATTGTGGGGGATGATTCTCAGGAAGAGAAACCTCAAGAACACTGCCAGCCTCATTTATGCAGCTATAAAAAGTAGCAGCACCTTCATCGAGGCGCTTAGAATATGTTATAAAATGTCGGCATATAATTAATTCAAAATGCTCCATCGTTAAATCATGCAATGATGCTTTGTGAGCATACATAAGCTTAATTGGGAGTAATGTAACTAAGGAGATTGAGATCTGGAGAGCTGTAAATAAAACAACTCCTGTGGTGTGAATTTAAAGCAGCAGGCGATTTTGTGAAGGTCCCGGGGCTTGCTCTGGGGTGAGAGGAACACTGTCAAGTTCAACTGGAAGGCCTAGAAGACCTGCGGGAGTTCTCTAGTGTGAGAGGAGAACTTGGACATCGGTGAACTCCATAGTGAGTCCGTGCCTCTCAGTCTGAGGTAGAGATGTGTAGCCACAGGACCTGTGGGGACCCGGCATTGCACTATGATGAGCCCTGTGCTTTTAAGTGTAATACTTGTAATCAGATTTTTTTTTTCTCATTGGTAAAAGGGACAGAATAACACCTGTCTGGTTTGTTCATTCGCTTTATTTTTAGATGGTAGAGGAAAAATGCAATGCAGCAACAGCAGAACAACAAGCAGGTACAGGCCTGCCACGTATGAGGTGTGCATTTGATGAACGTTATTTATTGGTTTTCCCATGCCCTGGGCACACAGTGTCCTGCACTGCAACAATAGATGACTGTTGAAGGGACTGAAATGCTCCATTGAGATGGGTCCTCTGAAGGGCGCAGCCTATAATCCCAGACAGACACTGAGATCACAAATGGGGGCTGAAATCAGTTTCAAGATCCAGCTGAGATCGTGATGACACAGAAACCTGGCAAAACTCCACAAGGCCAATAGTGGATGCCTTCCCTCCTTGGGATCCTGGATCCGGAGGCAGAAAAGCAGCCTGTCTTTTGTTCTGCCATTTCTCAGCCATCAATAGCTGGTGGCAACACCTATCCTGTCCCCAGCTGGGTCCCCAGACTCATGAGCACAGTGAATGTTAGGCAACCACTCATAATCCCTTAGCCCTGGCATTTGAGATAAAGCCTATTTGCTATTCTTGGCAAAAGGGTGCAGCCCACTGCCTGTTTGAACCTGTTGTTCTGTTGAACAACAGAAGGGGAATTGTTTTTTCCTCATCTTTGTCCCCTTTCTGAATGGCTCTGAGAGCTAGAGGGAGAGAGTTCTGCTCCTTTCTCCCAGTTGTGTGACTCTTGAATCTGAGATAGTTCCTTATACTTTGTACACGGGTGGCCCTTTATAGCTCTTCTCCTTTTCTCTTTTGGTTATTTGAAATAAGGTCTCACTATGTAGCCTAGGTCAACCTTGAACTCTTTTTTTTTTTTCTTATATTAATCACAGGTTATTTGCTTTGTATCCCAGCTGTAGCCTCCTCCCTTTTTCCCTCCCAATCCCACCCTCCCTCCCTCATTTCCTTCCTGCCCCTTTCCAAGTACACTGATAGGGGAGGACCTCCTCCCCTTCCATCTGACCCTAGCTTATCAGGTCTCTTCAGGACTGGCTGCAATGAACCTTGAACTCTTGATCGCCCTTCTTCAACCTCCCAAGTGCTGGGATTATGGCTGTGAAGCACCATGACTAAGTTACCACATGCTTTTAAGTACGCTTCTTTCTGAAAGTGGTCAAGGGTGAGAGGTCGGTTACATGCTATGACCGCACTAGACCTAAGAGGAAGCTTCCGGAGCTAATAGCTCACCTAAGATGATAAAGCCGGTCAGGAACATATCTAGAATGTGAATGTTACGATACTGGTTACTATTTAGAGACAAATGCTGTAAATTACTGAACTCAGGGAGAAAACTGGATGGTGATAGAACACAATGCTTCATTGGAGACACTTGGGTCTTCAAAGAAGAAGAAAGGCATGAATCAATTAATAGCAGGGCTGTGGTCTAGGTGAGTCACCATGTACTGTGGAGTGGAAGCTTGGCTTTGTGGGCATGGCAAGCAGTGGAGGCAGATAGCAGTCCAGATGGGAAACAGCAGCTGTGGATGGGCCGTTGCACCGTGCTAGAGCGCACAGGCGATGAACAGAGCAGAATGCTGTGCCCTCCCGAGGGGGATTGCGTGCTAGGCTAAGCACATTGTACTGCTGTTTTGATAACAGCTTTAATTTATGATGGCATATCTATAATTTGATCTAAAAATGTTGTAGAATATATTTATATTTTTTTGCTTGTCAAATATGTTCAATATCTAAATTTTCTCATTTTAGGAAAAAATAAACAAAGCAAATCAGGGCAAATAAAACCTTTCAAGATTTAAGATGGAACAGAAAGACACATATAATGTTCTTTCATTGAAACACACTGACAACCTCCTCCTCCCTCTGGCCTCTTATGCTGCTGGGGGGGGGGGCTTTTGCTCTTTCCTAGAAGGTAAGAAAATAGATCACATACTTAATGTGAAAAATCAATAAGTTTCACATATGTAAATTCAGTAAGTTAAATTTTATGAAGGAGAAAAAGATCTTTTCAAATGACAAAAAAAAGGAAGAAAAACAATGACATAACTAAGAAAGTAGCTTAAACCTGCCTGAAGACTTGTTTAAATATCACTGAAGGCTGTAGAACCAGTCAGACAATGGAAGACACATACCTTGCTTCTGGAACGATCATCATGACCACATCTTTTTCAATAACTATAGTTACAATCAAAATAACCCAAGGATACTTTTTAGAATTAGACAAGTTGGTGATAGTTTAATGTTGAAACACTGGAAAGCAACAACAGCCACTGGAAAATATAATATGGAAGAGCAATGTGTGAGGGTTATTTATGAAATCATAAAAAGGTTTAAATGATTCCGCAGCCTTTTGTATGCTTAGGAATTCTGGGGCTGGGAACATGCATGTTCATATCCAAACTTACCCAAGAGGTCCAGAGAGACTTTGAAAAAGTAATTTCCCAAACTCGGAAGTAAGCAGGATGTCCTTCAGTGTGATGGATGGGTGTGTCAACCCTGCTACATCTAGACAATAGCACATTAGTTAAGGCAAATCTTAAAAAATAATTCTATGTTTGGCTAGGGACTACTTCTTCATAAAAATTTCAACTTTTAAATAAAAATTTAATAAGTTAGAAAAAGAGTCTTTCTGTAATATATAAAGCAACTACTACATGCACATTAAAACTACTTGTGGCTTTTCTTGAAGATTAAAACATTCATTTTAATAAGTGTATTTTTGTGATAGCCTTTTACATTTATTAGACTCTCTGTCACACTTAACAAAACCTTTATTTCTATATACATACACAATGTTTTCTTCTAATGTCTTACTTTTTTTCTTTATCGTCATAGATATATATGCATACATATTTCTTAAAAGTTTACTGACCGATCTACTCTATTGACTGTTTGAAATGGTGAAAGGTCATCAATATGGAATAGTTTATTAGGCTAGATGCATAGGTGTAGTGAAATCTGTGCAGCTACTAAGGTTTTTAAAAAGGTTTTTAATATTAGCTGTCTTGACCACAGCAAAGCCCTGAGGTCTCTTTCCATTTTGGCAAAATCCCAGAAAGCTGTCAGGAAGATGAGAGCAATGGTGAGTCACCACTGGCTTCTATTCCTCTGGTTAAATTCACCGTGACATGGACTAATTCATTACAAGTACAATTCATTGATTTTGTATGTGCAGAGTGAATAGACTATGGCTACCCTTTTATGACATCCTCAAGAGTGAGTAGGAGAGGACAAAAAAAAAAAAAGGTAGTTGGTTAGAAAGGTATGTGGTAGCCTGGAAAAGCTCCAAGGAGCAAAGTCCCTGGTAGATAGTTTGTGTACATGGCTCTGTATGCTATGACAGGGACAGAATGAGAGAGACAGGAAAGACCCCAGAAATCAGGTTTGGCTGCATAGCCTTCTGGGGAGCTTGGGCTGCCTCTGGATGTCAGTACAGCAGGAGAAGGGAAGGGAGTCAAGGTCAGGAGCTCTTTCTAGAGCTTTTCAACTCCACTGGATAACACTCTGCTCATCAGCTGACAGCATCCCTGTGCAGAAAAGGGAGAGCACTATGAAACCAAAGCTTTACAGATGAAGCTGTTGGTTGTGCCATAGGATAGCTCCGGGTTCAGCCCAACATGAAAATTATAAATTAAAAAAAAAAAATACTGTTTAGAAAACATCAGCCAGTGTGTGTATGTGTTTGTATGAGGGTGGTATATTTGTGTGGTTTTGCATGTTCATTAATTTCTCATTTCTTTCTCTCTCTCTCTCTTTCCTTTCCTTTGTAATGCAATAGTACAGTTCTCAAGTATAAATGTATAAACTTTGTAGATGACAATGTGACAAATGTGCCCCAATTCAAATGGCTTGATGTGCCTGGGTTGTACCAAGGACAGTGAGTCCTCATCTGGGGCAATGCCTGGTTCCTCATAAACTCTCTGGCTGTTGTCTCTCCTCTACAGGATGGCTCTGCCCTGAGTGGTCTGGGACAGAGCAGGTATTGGTATACATGGCTACTCTTCTCCCTCTCTCAGGCCTGAGAAGAAAAGAGTACGTTCCCCAAATATACTCCTTCTAGTCCCCTGGGAAACTTGTTTTTGAGACAGACTCTTTCTGTGTAGTCAGAGAAGTTGGCCTGGAAGTTGTTATGCAGCCCAGGCTGGCCTTGAGCTCTTGGTCCTTCTGCCTCACCTGCCTTAGTAAGTATTCACATCGGTTACACACCTGTCAAGGTCAGTAGCTAGTAGTCAGGTTTTCTGGATTTGAATCCTAGGTTTGCCTTGGCCTGGCTGGATCTGTCTGTCTGTCTGTCTCTGTCTGTCTGTATGTGTATGTAAGTATGTATGTATGTGTGTATGTATGTATGTAGGCATGTAGGTATATATCAATCATCTATGTATGTATGTATGTATGTATGTATGTATGTATGTATCTATCTATCTATCTATCTATCTATCTATCTATCTATCTATCTATCTATTTATCTGATGGTATGTCTCAGTATATAGCCCAGGTTGGCTTCAAGTCTCAGTCTCTGTGGTACTGGGACTATAGGCATATTCTACACACCTGGCTTTCTTACTGATGCTGTCTCCTTTCCAAATGCTCATAACCATGGAAGTGAAACTTCTTGTGTTTGATTTATCTCTGCTCACCCTCAAATTCACTCAAGAATCTCACTAGGTATAAGATGGAGAACAAGAGAGAGAATTCAGTACAAAAATACACATATGTCAGAGCTAGGGAAGATGTCAATGGGAAAGTGAAGAGGAAAGAAAAATCAGTTATTCACTTCAAATTCATTCCAGAATCTTAACCCTAGCCCCTATACTTCTGCAGTTTACATACTTCTGTGTTGATTTTTTTCACATTGAAGTTGGGAAGCCCCAATCTATTGGGAATACAGTTATAGTACAGTCAATGATGAAGCAGAGGGGGACTTAGAGCAAACACTGAAGGGTTAGAGGGCTCATAGTCAAGGAGACTTGGATTAAACCGTGGAGTCTGTGCAGGTTTCTTGGACCTTGAAACAACCTCACAAAATAGAGGACTTTATATAAAAATCAAAGCCCAACCAAGTGTACTTTTTAATGGCAACTCCAGCTGATTTAGGCACTTAGAACGAACCTCCTTAATGACACTGGCCGCTGGATTTAGGGACTAACTTAATCCCAAATGACCTTATGCTGATTCGATGACATTGCCAAGATCCTATTTCTAAATAAGGTCATAGGTAAGAGGAGTTAGACTTTAACACATGTTGTCACAGGGCATAAGTCAAGCAACTGCAGACAGGTGGCACAAAACAACTTTCCTTTTATATGTGGCTATTGTGCCCATGAGGCCCAGAGCAGCCACACTTTTCATGTATATATATATCCAGACTTTTATTTGCAGCCCTAGAAATTATTCTTTCTAGAGTCATATTTCCAGCTAGTAAAGCTACAGCTGGAAAAGAAGGGAGGGTGACATCCCAACGCCTTCTCTTTTTCCACAACGCTAGGAAGCAATTGATACTGACCATGCAGATGCCCGGGGACTAAAGTGCCAGTTTGTAAGAAAGAAAGTAATGGTCAAGAACCCGTGAAGACAGTGCCTCATTTTAGAAGTCATTGCCACACCCAAATGCTAGGACAGCTCAACTGGCCATGAGACATTAAGTGGCTCCACGTGGCCCCACCCTCATGCTTGTTTTCTCCTTATTAAAATGCCAGTGTGAAAAAGAAAGGAGCTAAAAGAGGGAGCTAAACAGTGAATGCCATGAGGACTTGGGGGTCTGTTTTTGTTTTTCATTGAGAAGAATATATATGTATACATATGTGTGTGTTGTGTGTGTATATACATACATATATATATATTATATATGCACATATATGTATATATACACATATATGTATCCACACAATACACACATATATACATGTATTGTTGTATATATATTGTATGTACATATATTATATACAATACACACATATATTTCTAAGACAACTGCATCGCAAATATCTGAAACAAAAAAGAGTCTTTACTCTTTGGCCATTACAGAGACAGAGCTCTTGGTGTGCTTGTCTCTCTTGGGGTTTGTCAGCTTTGTGCACTCTCTGCCCAGTGAGGAAAGTCTCCAGAAGCAGGGCCCACTGGAATCTAGGGCCAGAATCGTAGTTAAGGGTATTGAGAATCAGAATATATATGTGTGTATGTTTGTGTGTGGGGGGAACATGTGCATGTGAGAGAGATACAGACAGACAGACACAGAGAGAAGGCAGTCAGTCAGAGAGGCTGATACTTGTGTACCGGATCAAGGCGGGTTCTCAGCACTGGGAATGCCTCTGCCTCCAGACCCTGGTAGTCTGATGTCCCTTCTTCCTTCACAGTGCTCAAACTGCCTCCAGCAACATCACTGAAGCTTCCCTGCAGTCATCCATTCAAGGAACTCTCTTATTTTGGATTTTGCTTTCATGTTTAAGGGAGAAGCAGAAGACGCAGGGGGAGTAGCAACAGGACCCAGGGCTTTGATTCCTTTGTTATTCTCAATCCAAACACATGAGTATATATAAATCTTGTTTCTGAATTAATTGATCTGATTTCATCATCTTCCTGCTTTCTTTCTATAACGGTGAGTCCAAAGCTATGGGCAAATATGAGAGAGGAGGTTTCTGGGAGTGGGGAAATTATGGGAAGTGTTTCATAGAGTTCCATGGGGCAAGGCATTATGAAAAGATTCTGGCTCAGCAGTGGGTTGCTACTGTAAGTGAAGGAATCATCATCATGCAGCTTTCTTCTTCCAGCATCATGCCAAGCCAACTGCTGAGAGGTAAGGCTATTGCTTGGACTCTGAGCCTCATGCTGTTAGGTAACTAGAAGCTTCAGACACCAGTTCTGAAGCAACAGCAGCCCCTGAGAGAAAGCTGAGCCTCGAGAAAGAAGATCTTGGAGATGTGGTACACTGGCTCCCGCATTGATGCGAGTTTGTGTTAATTTATTTCCTAGTCCTAATATACAGCTCTGGGTGACTAGAGAAGAAGCTGTGAAGGAGGTGTGGGAGGGTGTTTAATGAGTTTGTTCTATCTCTGTGTCTCTCTGTCTCTCTGTGTGTCCCTGTCTCTGTCTGTCTGTTTGTCTGACTGTTTCTCTCCCCTTCCCCACTGCTTCTCTTGTCTGTGGGCATCCTCATGCTCATTAAACCCAAAAGACTTGGGAAAGCTATTTATCTGAGCCTGAGCCATGCTATTACACAAAAATATTTGGAATGTACTACTCTGTAGGCTGTGCTTGAATCTAAACTATCGTTGTCTGTTGGAATAAGGAAGGCTTTGAGTTGCATAGGAACAGGCATGCTAATTCTGAGTTGTGCCTCTGTGGGTTTTCAGGTTGCAATTCTGTTGTCTTTACTTAAGAATTAGACATTTCCTATGCCAAGTCTCTAGACTTTCATCCACTAGAACTTCATACAATTCTTTCTTTCTTTCTTTCTTTCTTTCTTTCTTTCTTTCTTTCTTTC